>NC_060139.1:1133243569-1133543569 GCF_021461385.2 Schistocerca piceifrons | reverse complement strand
GCACAATGCCGACTTAAGTAAAAGAGGACTGACACTCTAACATTCTATGATTTGAACCTCTCCTGTGAGTCCAGTTTTAGATTCCGATGCTTCCCTTCAGGTTTACTGTATCCATTGGTCCTTCTTATTGACGATAAGACACAGAAATTGTATCGGAATTTAATATAAAAGGCACAATGCCGACTTAAGTACAAGAGGACTGACACTCTCACTAGCTATGATTTGAATCCCTCTTGTGAGTCCAGTTTAAGATTCCGATGCTTCACTTCAGGTTTACTGTATCCCTTGGACCTTCTTATTGACGATGACACACAGAAATTGCATCGGAATTAAATTAAAAATGCACAATTCCGACGTAAGTAAAAGAGGACTGACACTCTCACTTTCTATGATTTGAACCTCTCCTGTGAGTCCAGTTTTAGATTCCGTTGCTTCACTTCAGGTTTACTGTATCCCTTGGACGTTCTTATTGACGATAAAACACAGAAATTGCATCGGAATTAAATTCAAAAGGCACATTGCCGACTTAAGTACAAGAGGACTGACACTCTCACTAGCTATGATTTGAATCCCTCCTGTAAGTCCAGTTTTAGATTCCGATGCTTCACTTCAGGTTTACTGTATCCCTTGGACCATCTTATTGACGATTAAACATAGAAATTTCATCCGAATTTAATACAAAAGGCACAATGCCGAATTAAGTAAAAGAGGACTGACACTCTAACATTCTATGATTTGAACCTCTCCTGTGAGTCCATTTTTAGATTCCGATCCTTCCCTTAAGGTTTACTGTATCCATTGGAGCCTCTTATTGATGATGAAACACAGAAATCGCATCCGAATTTAATACAAAAGGCACAATACCGACTTAAGTACAAGAGGAGTGACATTCTATCTATGATTTGAATCTTTCCTGTGAGTCCAGTTTTAGATTCCGATGCTTCACTTCAGGTTTACTGTATCCCTTGGACCTTCTTATTGACGATGACACACAGAAACTGCATCGGAATTAAATTCAAAAGGCACAATTCCGACTTAAGTAAAAGAGGACTGACACTCTCACTATCTATGATTTGAACCTCTCCTGTGAGTGCAGTTTTAGATTCCGTTGCTTCACTTCAGGTTCACTGTATACCTTGGACGTTATTATTAACGATAAAACACAGAAATTGCATCGGAATTAAATTCAAAAGGCACAATGCCGACTTAAGTACAAGAGGACTGACACTCTAACTTTGTATGATTTGAACCTCTCCTGTGCGTCCAGTATTAGATTCCGATGCTTCACTTCAGGTTTACTGTGTCCCTTGGACCTTCTTATTGACGATGAAACACAGAAATTGCATCCGAATTTAATACAAGAGGCACAATACCGACTTAAGTACAAGAGGAGTAACTTTCTATGATTTGAATCTCTCCTATGAGTCCAGTTTAAGATTCCGATGATTTTCTTCAGGTTTACTGCATCCCTTCCACCTTCTTATTGACGATGAAATACAGAAATTGCATCCGAATTTAATACAAAAGGCACAATGCCGACTTAAGTACAAGAGGACTGACACTCTAACTTTCTGTGATTCGAACCTCTCCTGTGAGTCCAGTTTTAGATTCCGATGCTTCACTTTAGGTTTACTGTATCCCTTGGACCTTTTTATTGACGATTAAACACAGAAATTGCATCCGAATTTAATACAAAAGGCACAATGCCGACTTAAGTAAAAGAGGACTGACGCTCTAACATTCTATGATTTGAACCTCTCCTGTGATTCCACTTTTATATTCCGATGCTTCCCTTAACGTTTACTGTATCTCTTGGACCTTCTTATTGACGATGAAACACAGAAATTGCATCCGAATTTAATACAAAAGGCACAATACCGACTTAAGTACAAGAGGAGTAACACTCTAACTTTCTATGATTTGAATCTCTCCTATGAGTCCAGTTTAAGATTCCGATGCTTCACTTCAGGTTTACTGTATCCCTTCCACCTTCTTATTGACGATGAAACACAGAAATTGCATCCGAATTTAATACAAATGGCGCAATGCCGACTTAAGTATAAGAGGACTGACACTCTCACTTTCTATGATTTGAACCTCTCCTGTGAGTCCAGTTTTAGATACCGGCGTTTCACTTCAGGTTTACTGTATCCCTTGGACATTCTTAATGACGATGATTCACAGAAATTGCATGGGAATTAAATTCGAAAAGCACAATGCCGACTTAAGTAAAAGAGGACTGACACTCTCACTGTCTATGATTTGAACCCCTCCTGTGAGTCCAGTTTTGGATTCCGATGCTTCACATTAGGTTTGCTGTATCCCTTGGACCTTCTTATTGACGATGAAACACAGAGTTTGCATCCGAATTTAATATATAAGGCACAATGCCGACTTAAGTACAAGAGGGATGACACTCTAACTTTCTACGATTTGAACCTCTCCTGTGAGTCCCGATTTAGATTCCGATGTTTTACTTCAGGTTTACTGTATCCCGTGGATCTTCTTATTGACGATGAAACACAGAAATTCTATCCAAATTTAATACAAAAGGCACAATGGCGACTTAAGTACAAGAGGACTGACACTCTCACTTTCCATGATTCGAACCTCTCCTGTGAGTCCAGTTTTAGATTCCGATGTTCTCACTTCAGGTTTATTGTATACCTTGCACCTTCTTATTGACGATGAAACAAAGAAATTGCATCGGAATTAAATTGAAAAGGCACAATGCCGACTTAAAAACAAGAAGACTGACACTCCCACTTTCTGTGATTTGAACCTCTCCTGTGAGTCTAGTTTTAGATTCCAATGCTTCACTTCAGGTTTACTGTATCCCTTGGACCTTCCTATTGACGATGAAACACAGAAATTGCATCCGAATTTAATACAAAGGGCACAATGCCGACTTAAGTAAAAGAGGACTGACACTCTAACATTCTATGATTTGAACCACTCCTGTGAGTCCAGTTTTAGATTCCGATGCTTCCCTTCAGGTTTACTGTATCTATTGGTCCTTCTTATTGACGATAAGACACAGAAATTGTATCGGAATTTAATATAAAAGGCACAATGCCGACTTAAGTACAAGAGGACTGACACTCTCACTAGCTATGATTTGAATCCCTCCTGTGAGTCCAGTTTTAGATTCCGATGCTTCACTTCCGGTTTACTGTATCCCTTGGACCTTCTTATTGACGATTAAACACAGAAATTTCATCCGAATTTAATACAAAAGGCACAATGCCGACTTAAGTAAAAGAGGACTGACACTCTAACATTCTATGATTTGAACCTCTCCTGTGAGTCCATTTTTAGATTCCGATCCTTCCCTTAAGGTTTACTGTATCCATTGGAGCTTCTTATTGATGATGAAACACAGAAATCGCATCCGAATTTAATACAAAAGGCACAATACCGACTTAAGTACAAGAGGAGTGACATTCTATCTATGATTTGAATCTTTCCTGTGAGTCCAGTTTTAGATTCCGATGCTTCACTTCAGGTTTACTGTATCCCTTGGACCTTCTTATTGACGATGACACACAGAAACTGCATCGGAATTAAATTCAAAAGGCACAATTCCGACTTAAGTAAAAGAGGACTGACACTCTCACTATCTATGATTTGAACCTCTCCTGTGAGTGCAGTTTTAGATTCCGTTGCTTCACTTCAGGTTCACTGTATCCCTTGGACGTTATTATTAACGATAAAACACAGAAATTGCATCGGAATTAAATTCAAAAGGCACAATGCCGACTTAAGTACAAGAGGACTGACACTCTAACTTTGTATGATTTGAACCTCTCCTGTGCGTCCAGTATTAGATTCCGATGCTTCACTTCATGTTTACTGTATCTCTTGGACCTTCTTATTGACGATGAAACACAGAAATTGCATCCGAATTTAATACAAGAGGCACAATACCGACTTAAGTACAAGAGGAGTAACTTTCTATGATTTGAATCTCTCCTATGAGTCCAGTTTAAGATTCCGATGCTTCACTTCAGGTTTACTGCATCCCTTGGACGTTCTTATTGACGATAAAACACAGAAATTGCATCGGAATTAAATTCAAAAGGCACAATGCCGACTTAAGTACAAGAGGACTGACACTCTAACTTTCTGTGATTCGAACCTCTCCTGTGAGTCCAGATTTAGATTCCGATGTTTTACTTCAGGTTTCCTGTATCCCGTGGATCTTCTTATTGACGATGAAACACAGAAATTCTATCCAAATTTAATACAAAAGGCACAATGGCGACTTAAGTACAAGAGGACTGACACTCTCACTTTCCATGATTCGAACCTCTCCTGTGAGTCCAGTTTTAGATTCCGATGCTCTCACTTCAGGTTTATTGTATACCTTGCACCTTCTTATTGACGATGAAACAAAGAAATTGCATCGGAATTAAATTCAAAAGGCACAATGTCGACTTAAGTACAAGAAGACTGAAACTCCCACTTTCTATGATTTTAACCTCTCCTGTGAGTCTAGTTTTAGATTCCAATGCTTCACTTCAGGTTTACTGTATCCCTTGGACCTTCTTATTGACGATGAAACACAGAAATTGCATCCGAATTTAATACAAAGGGCACAATGCCGACTTAAGTAAAAGAGGACTGACACTCTAACATTCTATGATTTGAACCTCTCCTGTGAGTCCAGTTTTAGATTCCGATGCTTCCCTTCAGGTTTACTGTATCCATTGGTCTTTCTTATTGACGATAAGACACAGAAATTGTATCGGAATTTAATATAAAAGGCACAATGCCGACTTAAGTACAAGAGGACTGACACTCTCACTAGCTATGATTTGAATCCCTCCTGTGAGTCCAGTTTTAGATTCCGATGATTCACTTCAGGTTTACTGTATCCCTTGGACCTTCTTATTGACGATTAAACATAGAAATTTCATCTGAATTTAATACAAAAGGCACAATGTCGACTTAAGTAAAAGAGGTCTGACATTCTAACATTCTATGATTTGAACCTCTCCTGTGAGTCCATTTTTAGATTCCGATCCTTCCCTTAAGGTTTACTGTATCCATTGGAGCATCTTATTGATGATGAAACACAGAAATCGCATCCGAATTTAATACAAAAGGCACAATACCGACTTAAGTACAAGAGGAGTGACATTCTATCTATGATTTGAATCTTTCCTGTGAGTCCAGTTTTAGATTCCGATGCTTCACTTCAGGTTTACTGTATCCCTTGGACCTTCTTATTGACGATGACACACAGAAATTGCATCGGAATTAAATTCAAAATGCACAATTCCGACGTAAGTAAAAGAGGACTGACACTCTCACTTTCTATGATTTGAACCTCTCCTGTGAGTTCAGTTTTAGATTCCGTTGCTTCACTTCAGGTTTACTGTATCCCTTGGACGTTCTTATTGACGATAAAACACAGAAATTGCATCGGAATTAAATTCAAAAGGCACAATGCCGACTTAAGTACAAGAGGACTGACACTCTAACTTTCTGTGATTCGAACCTCTCCTGTGAGTCCAGTTTTAGATTCCGATGCTTCACTTTAGGTTTACTGTATCCCTTGGACCTTTTTATTGACGATTAAACACAGAAATTGCATCCGAATTTAATACAAAAGGCACAATGCCGACTTAAGTAAAAGAGGACTGACGCTCTAACATTCTATGATTTGAACCTCTCCTGTGATTCCACTTTTATATTCCGATGCTTCCCTTAACGTTTACTGTATCTCTTGGACCTTCTTATTGACGATGAAACACAGAAATTGCATCCGAATTTAATACAAAAGGCACAATACCGACTTAAGTACAAGAGGAGTAACACTCTAACTTTCTATGATTTGAATCTCTCCTATGAGTCCAGTTTAAGATTCCGATGCTTCACTTCAGGTTTACTGTATCCCTTCCACCTTCTTATTGACGATGAAACACAGAAATTGCATCCGAATTTAATACAAATGGCGCAATGCCGACTTAAGTATAAGAGGACTGACACTCTCACTTTCTATGATTTGAACCTCTCCTGTGAGTCCAGTTTTAGATACCGGTGTTTCACTTCAGGTTTACTGTATCCCTTGGACATTCTTATTGACGATGAATCACAGAAATTGCATCGGAATTAAATTCGAAAAGCACAATACCGACTTAAGTAAAAGAGGACTGACACTCTCACTGTCTATGATTTGAACCCCTCCTGTGAGTCCAGTTTTGGATTCCGATGCTTCACATTAGGTTTACTGTATCCCTTGGACCTTCTTATTGACGATGAAACACAGAGTTTGCATCCGAATTTAATATATAAGGCACAATGCCGACTTAAGTACAAGAGGGATGACACTCTAACTTTCTATGATTTGAACCTCTCCTGTGAGTCCCGATTTAGATTCCGATGTTTTACTTCAGGTTTACTGTATCCCGTGGATCTTCTTATTGACGATGAAACACAGAAAGTCTATCCAAATTTAATACAAAAGGCACAATGGCGACTTAAGTACAAGAGGACTGACACTCTCACTTTCCATGATTCGAACCTCTCCTGTGAGTCCAGTTTTAGATTCCGATGCTCTCACTTCAGGTTTATTGTATACCTTGCACCTTCTTATTGACGATGAAACAAAGAAATTGCATCGGAATTAAATTGAAAAGGCACAATGCCGACTTAAGTACAAGAAGACTGACACTCCCACTATCTATGATTTGAACCTCTCCTGTGAGTCTAGTTTTAGATTCCAATGCTTCACTTCAGGTTTACTGTATCCCTTGGACCTTCCTATTGACGATGAAACACAGAAATTGCATCCGAATTTAATACAAAGGGCACAATGCCGACTTAAGTAAAAGAGGACTGACACTCTAACATTCTATGATTTGAACCTCTCCTGTGAGTCCAGTTTTAGATTCCGATGCTTCCCTTCAGGTTTACTGTATCCATTGGTCCTTCTTATTGACGATAAGACACAGAAATTGTATCGGAATTTAATATAAAAGGCACAATGCCGACTTAAGTACAAGAGGACTGACACTCTCACTAGCTATGATTTGAATCCCTCCTGTGAGTCCAGTTTTAGATTCCGATGCTTCACTTCAGGTTTACTGTATCCCTTGGACCTTCTTATTGACGATTAAACACAGAAATTTCATCCGAATTTAATACAAAAGGCACAATGCCGACTTAAGTAAAAGAGGACTGACACTCTAACATTCTATGATTTGAACCTCTCCTGTGAGTCCATTTTTAGATTCCGATCCTTCCCTTAAGGTTTACTGTATCCATTGGAGCTTCTTATTGATGATGAAACACAGAAATCGCATCCGAATTTAATACAAAAGGCACAATACCGACTTAAGTACAAGAGGAGTGACATTCTATCTATGATTTGAATCTTTCCTGTGAGTCCAGTTTTAGATTCCGATGCTTCACTTCAGGTTTACTGTATCCCTTGGACCTTCTTATTGACGATGACACACAGAAACTGCATCGGAATTAAATTCAAAAGGCACAATTCCGACTTAAGTAAAAGAGGACTGACACTCTCACTATCTATGATTTGAACCTCTCCTGTGAGTGCAGTTTTAGATTCCATTGCTTCACTTCAGGTTCACTGTATCCCTTGGACGTTATTATTAACGATAAAACACAGAAATTGCATCGGAATTAAATTCAAAAGGCACAATGCCGACTTAAGTACAAGAGGACTGACACTCTAACTTTGTATGATTTGAACCTCTCCTGTGCGTCCAGTATTAGATTCCGATGCTTCACTTCAGGTTTACCGTATCCCTTGGACCTTCTTATTGACGATGAAACACAGAAATTGCATCCGAATTTAATACAAGAGGCACAATACCGACTTAAGTACAAGAGGAGTAACTTTCTATGATTTGAATCTCTCCTATGATTCCAGTTTAAGATTCCGATGCTTCACTTCAGGTTTACTGTATCCCTTGGACGTTCTTATTGACGATAAAACACAGAAATTGCATCGGAATTAAATTCAAAAGGCACAATGCCGACTTAAGTACCAGAGGACTGACACTCTAACTTTCTGTGATTCGAACCTCTCCTGTGAGTCCAGTTTTAGATTCCGATGCTTCACTTTAGGTTTACTGTATCCCTTGGACCTTCTTATTGACGATTAAACACAGAAATTGCATCCGAATTTAATACAAAAGGCACAATGCCGACTTAAGTAAAAGAGGACTGACGCTCTAACATTCTATGATTTGAACCTCTCCTGTGATTCCACTTTTATATTCCGATGCTTCCCTTAACGTTTACTGTATCTCTTGGACCTTCTTATTGACGATGAAACACAGAAATTGCATCCGAATTTGATACAAAAGGCACAATACCGACTTAAATACAAGAGGAGTAACACTCTAACTTTCTATGATTTGAATCTTTCCTATGAGTCCAGTTTAAGATTCCGATGCTTCACTTCAGGTTTACTGTATCCCTTCCACCTTCTTATTGACGATGAAACACAGAAATTGCATCGGAATTTAATACAAATGGCGCAATGCCGACTTAAGTATAAGAGGACTGACACTCTCACTTTCTATGATTTGAACCTCTCCTGTGAGTCCAGTTTTAGATACCGGTGTTTCACTTCAGGTTTACTGTATCCCTTGGACATTCTTATTGACTATGAATCACAGAAATTGCATCGGAATTAAATTCGAAAAGCACAATGCCGACTTAAGTAAAAGAGGACTGACACTCTCACTGTCTATGATTTGAACCCCTCCTGTGAGTCCAGTTTTAGATTCCGATGCTTCACATTAGGTTTACTGTATCCCTTGGATCTTCTTATTGACGATGAAACACAGAGTTTGCATCCGAAATTAATATATAAGGCACAATGCCGACTTAAGTACAAGAGGGATGACACTCTAACTTTCTATGATTTGAACCTCTCCTGTGAGTCCAGATTTAGATTCCGATGTTTTACTTCAGGTTTACTGTATCCCGTGGATCTTCTTATTGACGATGAAACACAGAAATTCTATCCAAATTTAATACAAAAGGCACAATGGCGACTTAAGTACAAGAGGACTGACACTCTCACTTTCCATGATTCGAACCTCTCCTGTGACTCCAGTTTTAGATTCCGATGCTCTCACTTCAGGTTTGTTGTATACCTTGCACCTTCTTATTGACGATGAAACAAAGAAATTGCATCGGAATTAAATTCAAAAGGCACAATGCCGACTTAAGTACAAGAAGACTGACACTCCCACTTTCTATGATGTGAACCTCTCCTGTGAGTCTAGTTTTAGATTCCAATGCTTCACTTCAGGTTTACTGTATCCCTTGGACCTTCCTATTGACGATGAAACACAGAAATTGAATCCGAATTTAATACAAAGGGCACAATGCCGACTTATGTAAAAGAGGACTGACACTCTAACATTCTATGATTTGAACCTCTCCTGTGAGTCCAGTTTTAGATTCCGATGCTTCCCTTCAGGTTTACTGTATCCATTGGTCCTTCTTATTGACGATAAGACACAGAAATTGTATCGGAATTTAATATAAAAGGCACAATGCCGACTTAAGTACAAGAGGACTGACACTCTCACTAGCTATGATTTGAATCCCTCCTGTGAGTCCAGTTTTAGATTCCGATGCTTCACTTCAGGTTTACTGTATCCCTTGGACCTTCTTATTGACGATTAAACACAGAAATTTCATCCGAATTTAATACAAAAGGCACAATGCCGACTTAAGTAAAAGAGGACTGACACTCTAACATTCTATGATTTGAACCTCTCCTGTGAGTCCATTTTTAGATTCCGATCCTTCCCTTAAGGTTTACTGTATCCATTGGAGCTTCTTATTGATGATGAAACACAGAAATCGCATCCGAATTTAATACAAAAGGCACAAAACCGACTTAAGTACAAGAGGAGTGACATTCTATCTATGATTTGAATCTTTCCTGTGAGTCCAGTATTAGATTCCGATGCTTCACTTCAGGTTTACTGTATCCCTTGGACCTTCTTATTGACGATGACACACAGAAACTGCATCGGAATTAAATTCAAAAGGCACAATTCCGACTTAAGTAAAAGAGGACTGACACTCTCACTATCTATGATTTGAACCACTCCTGTGAGTGCAGTTTTAGATTCCGTTGCTTCACTTCAGGTTCACTGTATCCCTTGGACGTTATTATTAACGATAAAACACAGAAATTGCAGCGGAATTAAATTCAAAAGGCACAATGCCGACTTAAGTACAAGAGGACTGACACTCTAACTTTGTATGATTTGAACCTCTCCTGTGCGTCCAGTATTAGATTCCGATGCTTCACTTCAGGTTTACTGTATCCCTTGGACCTTCTTATTGATGATGAAACACAGAAATTGCATCCGAATTTAATACAAGAGGCACAATACCGACTTAAGTACAAGAGGAGTAACTTTCTATGATTTGAATCTCTCCTATGAGTCCAGTTTAAGATTCCGATGCTTCACTTCAGGTTTACTGTATCCCTTGGACCTTCTTATTGAAGATGACACACAGAAATTGCATCGGAATTAAGTTCAAAATGCACAATTCCGACGTAAGTAAAAGAGGACTGACACTCTCACTTTCTATGATTTGAACCTCTCCTGTGAGTCCAGTTTTAGATTCCGTTGCTTCACTTCAGGTTTACTGTATCCCTTGGACGTTCTTATTGACGATAAAACACAGAAATTGCATCGGAATTAAATTCAAAAGGCACAATGCCGACTTAAGTACAAGAGGACTGACACTCTAACTTTCTGTGATTCGAACCTCTCCTGTGAGTCCAGTTTTAGATTCCGATGCTTCACTTTAGGTTTACTGTATCCCTTGGACCTTCTTATTGACGATTAAACACAGAAATTGCATCCGAATTTAATACAAAAGGCACAATGCCGACTTAAGTAAAAGAGGACTGACGCTCTAACATTCTATGATTTGAACCTCTCCTGTGATTCCACTTTTATATTCCGATGCTTCCCTTAACGTTTACTGTATCTCTTGGACCTCCTTATTGACGATGAAACACAGAAATTGCATCCGAATTTAATACAAAAGGCACAATACCGACTTAAGTACAAGAGGAGTAACACTCTAACTTTCTTTGATTTGAATCTCTCCTATGAGTCCAGTTTAAGATTCCGATGCTTCACTTCAGGTTTACTGTATCCCTTCCACCTTCTTATTGACGATGAAACACAGAAATTGCATCCGAATTTAATACAAATGGCGCAATGCCGACTTAAGTACAAGAGGACTGACACTCTCACTTTCTATGATTTGAACCTCTCCTGTGAGTCCAGTTTTAGATACCGGTGCTTCACTTCTGGTTTACTGTATCCCTTGGACATTCTTATTGACGATGAATCACAGAAATTGCATCGGAATTAAATTCAAAAGGCACAATGCCGACTTAAGTACAAGAGGACTGACACTCTCACTTTCTATGATTTGAACCTCTCCTGTGAGTCCAGTTTTAGATACCGGTGCTTCACTTCTGGTTTACTGTATCCCTTGGACATTCTTATTGACGATGAAACACAGAAATTGCATCCGAATTTAATACAAAGGGCACAATGCCGACTTAAGTAAATGAGGACTGACACTCTAACATTCTATGATTTGAACCTCTCCTGTGAGTCCAGTTTTAGATTCCGATGCTTCCCTTCAGGTTTACAGTATCCATTGGTCCTTCTTATTGACGATAAGACACAGAAATTGTATCGGAATTTAATATAAAAGGCACAATGCCGACTTAAGTACAAGAGGACTGACACTCTCACTATCTATGATTTGAATCCCTCCTGTGAGTCCAGTTTTAGATTCCGATGCTTCACTTCAGGTTTACTGTATCCCTTGGACCTTCTTATTGACGATGACACACAGAAACTGCATCGGAATGAAATTCAAAAGGCACAATTCCGACTTAAGTAAAAGAGGACTGACACTCTCACTAACTATGATTTGAACCTCTCCTGTGAGTGCAGTTTTAGATTCCGTTGCTTCACTTCAGGTTCACTGTATCCCTTGGACGTTATTATTACCGATAAAACACAGAAATTGCATCGGAATTAAATTCAAAAGGCACAATGCCGACTTAAGTACAAGAGGACTGACACTCTAACTTTCTGTGATTTGAACCTCTCCTGTGAGTCCAGTTTTAGATTCCGATGCTTCACTTTAGGTTTACTATATCCCTAGGACCTTCTTATTGCCAATGAAACACAGAGTTTGCATCCGAATTTAATACAAAAATCACAATGCCGACATAAGTACAAAAGGACTGACACTCTAAATTTCTATGATTTGAACCTATTGTGTGAGTCTAGTTTTAGATTCCGATGCTTCACTTCACGTTTACTGTATCCCTTGGACATTCTTATTGACGATAAAACACAGATATTGCATCCGAATTTAATACAAAAGGCACAATACCGTCTTATGTACAAGAGGAGTGACACACTAACTGTCTATGATTTGAACCTCTCCTGTGTGTCCAGTTTTAGATTCCGATGCTTCACTTCTGGTTGGACCTTCTTATTGACGATTAAAAACCGAAATATCATCCGAATTTAAAACAAAAGGCACAATGCCGACTTAAGTGAAAGGGGACTGACATTCTAACATACTACGATTTGAACCTCTCCTGTTAGTCCAGTTTTATATTCCGATGCTTCCCCTAACGTTTACTGTATCCCTTGGACCTTCTTATTGACGATGAAACACAGAAATTGCATCCGAACTTAATACAAAAGGTACAATACCGACTTAAGTACAAGAGGAGTAACACTCTCATTGTCTATGATTTGAATCTCTCCTGTGAGTCCTGTTTAAGATTCCGATGCTTCTCTTCAGGTTTACTGTATCCCTTGGACCTTGTTATTGACGATGAAACACAGAAATTGCATCCGAATTTAATACAAATGGCACTATGCCGAGTTAAGTACAAGGGGAATGACCCTCTCACTTTCTATGATTTGAACCTCTCCTGTGAGTCCAGTTTTAGATTCCGATGCTTCACTTCAGGTTTACTGTATCCCTTGGACATTCTTATTGACGATGAATCACAGAAATTGCATCGGAATTAAATTCAAAAAGCACACTGCCGACTTAAGTAAAAGAGGACTGACACTCTCACTTTCTATGATTCGAACCCCTCCTGTGAGTCCAGTTTTAGATTCCGATGCTTCACTTCAGGTTTACTGTATCCCTTGGACCTTCTTATTGACGTTGAAACACAGAAATTGCATCCGAATTTAATACAAAAGGCAGAATGCCGACTTAAGTACAAGAGGACTGACACTCTCTCTTTCTATGATTTGAACCTCTCCTGTGAGTCCAGTTTTAGATTCCGATGCTTCACTTCAGGTTTACTGTATCCCTTGGACATTCTTATTGACAATGAAACACAGAAATTGCATCCGAATTTAATACAAAGGACACAATGCAGACTTAAGTAAAATAGGACTGACACTCTAACATTCTATTATTTTAACCTCTCCTGTGAGTCCAGTTTTAGATTCCAATGCTTCCCTTAAGGTTTACTGTATCCCTTCGACCTTCTTATTGACGATGAAACACAGAAATTGCATCCGAATTTAATACAAAAGGCACAATACCGACTTAAGTACAAGAGGAGTAACACTCTAACTTTCTATGATTTGAATCTCTCCTATGAGTCCAGTTTTAGATTCCGATGCTTCACGTCAGGTTTACTGTATCCCTTGGACCTCCTTATTGACGATTAAACACAGAAATTTCATCCGAATTTAATACAAAAGGCACAATGCCGACTTAAGTAAAATAGGACTGACACTCTAACATTCTATGATTTGAACCTCTCCTGTGAGTCCAGTTTTAGATTCCGATGCTTCCCTTAAGGTTTACTGTATCCCTTGGAGCGTCTTATTGACGATGAAACACAGAAATTGCATCCGAATTTAATACAAAAGGCACAATACCGACTTAAGTACAAGAGGAGTAACACTCTAACTTTCTATGATTTGAATCTCTCCTATGAGTCCAGTTTTAGATTCCGATGCTTCACTTCAGGTTTACTGTATACCTTGCACCATCTTATTGACGATGAAAAACAGAAATTGCATCAGAATTTAATACAAAAGGCACAATGCCGACTTAAGTAAAAGAGAACTGACACTCTAACTTTGTATGATTTAAACCTCTCCTAAGAGTCCAGTTTTAGATTCCGATGCTTCACTTCAAGTTTACTGTATCACTTGGACCTTCTTATTGACGATGAAACACAGAAATTGCATCCGAAAGGAATACTAAAGGCACAATGACTACTTAAGTAAAAGAGGTCTGACACTTTAACACTCTATGATTTGAACCTCTCCCGTGAGTCCAGTATTAGTTTCCGATGCTTCACTTAAGGTTTACTGTATCCCTTGGACCTTCTTATTGACGATGAAACACAGAAATTGCATCCGAACTTAATGCAAAAGGCACAATACAGACTTAAGTACAAGAGGACTGACACTCTAACTATCTATGATTTGAATCGTTCCTGTGAGTCCAGTTTTAGACTCCGATGCTTCACTTCAGGTTTACTGTATCCCGTGGACCTTCTAATTGACGATGACACACAGAAATTGCATCGGAATTAAATTCAAAAGGCACAATTCCGACTTAAGTAAAAGAGGACTGAAACTCTAACATTCTATGATTTTAACCTCTCCTGTGAGTCCAGTTTTACAATCCGATGCTTCCCTTAAGGATTACTGTATCACTTGGACCTTCTTATTGACGATGAAAAACAGAAATTGCATCCGAATTTAATACAAAAGGCACAATACCGACTTAAGTACAAGAGGAGTGACACTCTAACTATCTATGATTTGAATCTTTCCTGTGAGTCCAGTTTTAGACTCCGATGCTTCACTTCAGATTTACTGTATCCCGTGGACCCTCTAATTGCCGATGACACACAGAAATTGCATCGGAATTGAATTCAAAAGGCACAATTCCGACTTAAGTAAAAGAGGACTGACACTATCACGTTCTATGATTTGATCCTCCCCTGTGAGTCCCGTTTTAGATCCCGATGCTTCACTTCCGGTCTACTGTATACCTTGCACCATCTTATTGACGATGAAACACAGAAATTGCATCGGAATTTAATACAAATGGCACAATGGCGACTTAAGTACAAGTGGACTGACACTCTAACGTTCTATGATTTGAACCTCTCCTGTGAGTCCAGTTTTAGATTCCGATGCTTCACTTTAGGTTTACTGTATCCCTTGGACCTTCTTATTGACGATTAAACATAGAAATTGCATCCGAATTTAATACAAAAGGCACAATGCCGACTTAAGTACAAGAGGAGTAACACTCTAACTTTCTATGATTTGAATCTTCCTATGAGTCCAGTTTAAGATTCCGATGCTTCACTTCAGGTTTACTGTATCCCTTCCACCTTCTTATTGACGATGAAACACAGAAATTGCATCCGAATTTAATACAAATGGCGCAATGCCGACTTAAGTACAAGAGGACTGACACTCTCACTTTCTATGATTTGAACCTCTCCTGAGAGTCCAGTTTTAGATACCGGTGCTTCACTTCAGGTTTACTGTATCCCTTGGACATTCTTATTGACGATGAATCACAGAAATTGCATCGGAATTAAATTCAAAAGGCACAATGCCGACTTAAGTACAAGAAGACTGACACTCCCACTTTCTATGATTTGAACCTCTCCTGTGAGTCTAGTTTTAGATTCCAATGCTTCACTTCAGGTTTACTGTATCCCTTGGACCTTCCTATTGACGATGAAACACAGAAATTGCATCCGAATTTAATACAAAGGGCACAATGCCGACTTAAGTAAAAGAGGACTGACACTCTAACATTCTATGATTTGAACCTCTCCTGTGAGTCCAGTTTTAGATTCCGATGCTTCTCTTAAGGTTTACTGTATCCATTGGAGCTTCTTATTGATGATGAAACACAGATATCGCATCCGAATTTAATACAAAAGGCACAATAACGACTTAAGTACAAGAGGAGTGACATTCTAACTATCTATGATTTGAATCTTTCCTGTGAGTCCAGTTTTAGATTCCGATGCTTTACTTCAGGTTTACTGTATCCCTTGGACCCTCTTATTGACGATGACACACAGAAACTGCATCGGAATCAAATTCAAAAGGCACAATTCCGACTTAAGTAAAAGAGGACTGACACTCTCACTATCTATGACTTGAACCTCTCCTGTGAGTGCAGTTTTAGATTCCGTTGCGTCACTTCAGGTTCACTGTATCCCTTGGACGTTATTATTACCGATAAAACACAGAAATTGCATCGGAATTAAATTCAAAAGGCACAATGCCGACTTAAGTACAAGAGGACTGACACTCTAACTTTCTGTGATTTGAACCTCTCCTGTGAGTCCAGTTTTAGATTCCGATGCTTCACTTTAGGTTTACTATATCCCTAGGACCTTCTTATTGCCAATGAAACACAGAGTTTGCATCCGAATTTAATACAAAAATCACAATGCCGACATAAGTACAAAAGGACTGACACTCTAAATTTCTATGATTTGAACCTATTGTGTGAGTCTAGCTTTAGATTCCGATGCTTCACTTCACGTTTACTGTATCCCTTGGACATTCTTATTGACGATAAAACACAGATATTGCATCCGAATTTAATACAAAAGGCACAATACCGTCTTAAGTACAAGAGGAGTGACACTCTAACTGTCTATGATTTGAACCTCTCCTGTGTGTCCAGTTTTAGATTCCGATGCTTCACTTCAGGTTGGACCTTCTTATTGACGATTAAAAACCGAAATTTCATCCGAATTTAATACAAAAGGCACAATGCCGACTTAAGTAAAAGAGGACTGACATTCTAACAGACTACGATTTGAACCTCTCCTGTGAGTCCAGTTTTATATTCCGATGCTTCCCCTAACGTTTACTGTATCCCTTGGACCTTCTTATTGACGATGAAACACAGAAATTGCATCCGAACTTAATACAAAAGGCACAATACCGACTTAAGTACAAGAGGAGTAACACTCTCATTGTCTATTATTTGAATCTCTCCTGTGAGTCCTGTTTAAGATTCCGATGCTTCTCTTCAGGTTTACTGTATCCCTTGGACCTTGTTATTGACGATGAAACACAGAAATTGCATCCGAATTTAATACAAATGGCACTATGCCGACTTAAGTACAAGAGGAATGACACTCTCACTTTCTATGATTTGAACCCCTCCTGTGAGTCCAGTTTTAGATTCCGATGCTTCACTTCAGGTTTACTGTATCCCTTGGACATTCTTGTTGACGATGAATCACAGAAATTGCATCGGAATTAAATTCAAAAAGCACACTGCCGACTTAAGTAAAAGAGGACTGACACTCTCACTTTCTATGATTCGAACCCCTCCTGTGAGTCCAGTTTTAGATTCCGATGCTTCACTTCAGGTTTACTGTATCCCTTGGACTTTCTTATTGACTTTGAAACACAGAAATTGCATCCGAATTTAATACAAAAGGCACAATGCCGACTTAAGTACAAGAGGACTGACACTCCCACTTTCTATGATTTAAACCTCTCCTGTGAGTCCAGTTTTAGATTCTGATGCTTCCCTTAAGGTATACTTTATCCCTTGGACCTTCTTATTGGCGATGAAACACAGAAATTGCATCCGAATTTAATACAAAAGGCACAATACCGACTTAAGTACAAGAGGAGTAACACTCTAACTTTCTATGATTTGAACCTCTCCTATGAGTCCAGTTTTAGATTCCGATGCTTCACTTCAGGTTTACTGTATCCCTTGGACCTTCTTATTGACGTTGAAACACAGAAATTGCATCCGAATTTAATACAAAAGGCACAATGCCGACTTAAGTACAAGAGGACTGACACTCTCTCTTTCTATGATTTGAACCTCTCCTGTGAGTCCAGTTTTAGATTCCGATGCTTCACTTCAGGTTAACTGTATCCCTTGGACATTCTTATTGACAATGAAACACAGAAATTGCATCCGAATTTAATACAAAGGACACAATGCAGACTTAAGTAAAATAGGACTGACACTCTAACATTCTATGATTTGAACCTCTCCTGTGAGTCCAGTTTTAGATTCCGATGCTTCCCTTAAGGTTTACTGTATCCCTTGGAGCGTCTTATTGACGATGAAACACAGAAATTGCATCCGAATTTAATACAAAAGGCACAATACCGACTTAAGTACAAGAGGAGTAACACTGTAACTTTCTATGATTTGAATATCTCCTATGAGTCCAGTTTTAGATTCCGATGCTTCACTTCAGGTTTACTGTATACCTTGCACCATCTTATTGACGATGAAACACAGAAATTGCATCCGAATTTAATACAAAAGGCACAATGCCGACTTAAGTAAAAGAGAACTGACACTCTAACTTTGTATGATTTAAACCTCTCCTAAGAGTCCAGTTTTAGATTCCGATGCTTCACTTCAAGTTTACTGTATCACTTGGACCTTCTTATTGACGATGAAACACAGAAATTGCATCCGAAAGGAATACTAAAGGCACAATGACTACTTAAGTAAAAGAGGACTGACACTCTAACACTCTATGATTTGAACCTCTCCCGTGAGTCCAGTATTAGTTTCCGATGCTTCACTTAAGGTTTACTGTATCCCCTGGACCTTCTTATTGACGATGAAACACAGAAATTGCATCCGAACTTAATGCAAAAGGCACAATACAGACTTAAGTACAAGAGGACTGACACTCTAACTATCTATGATTTGAATCGTTCCTGTGAGTCCAGTTTTAGACTCCGATGCTTCACTTCAGGTTTACTGTATCCCGTGGACCTTCTAATTGACGATGACACACAGAAATTGCATCGGAATTAAATTCAAAAGGCACAATTCCGACTTAACTAAAAGAGGACTGAAACTCTAACATTCTATGATTTTAACCTCTCCTGTGAGTCCAGTTTTACATTCCGATGCTTCCCTTAAGGATTACTGTATCACTTGGACCTTCTTATTGACGATGAAACACAGAAATTGCATCCGAATTTAATACAAAAGGCACAATACCGACTTAAGTACAAGAGGAGTGACACTCTAACTATCTATGATTTGAATCTTTCCTGTGAGTCCAGTTTTAGACTCCGATGCTTCACTTCATATTTACTGTATCCCGTGGACCCTCTAATTGCCGATGACACACAGAAATTGCATCGGAATTGAATTCAAAAGGCACAATTCCGACTTAAGTAAAAGAGGACTGACACTCTCACGTTCTATGATTTGATCCTCCCCTGTGAGTCCCGTTTTAGATCCCGATGCTTCACTTCCGGTCTACTGTATACGTTGCACCATCTTATTGACGATGAAACACAGAAATTGAATCGGAATTTAATACAAATGGCACAATGGCGACTTAAGTACAAGTGGACTGACACTCTAACGTTCTATGATTTGAACCTCTCCTGTGAGTCCAGTTTTAGATTCTGATGCTTCACTTTAGGTTTACTGTATCCCTTGGACCATCTTATTGGCGATGAAACACAGAAATTGCATCCGAATTTAATACAAAAGGCACAATACCGACTTAAGTACAAGAGGAGTGACACTCTAACTCTCTTTGATTTGAACCTCTCCTGTGGGTCCAGGTTTAGATTCTGATGCTTCACTTCAGGTTTACTGTATTCCTTGGACCTTCTTATTGACGGTGAAACACAGAATTGGCATCCGAATTTAATACAAAAGCACAATACCGACTTAAGTACAAGAGGACTGACACTCTCACTTTCTATTATTTGAACCTCTCCTTTGAGTCCAGTCCTAGATTCTGATGCTTCACTTCAGGTTTACTGTATACCTAGCACCTTCTTGTTGACGATGAAACACTGAAATTGCATCCGAATTTAATAAAAAAGGCACAATACCGACTTAATACAAGAGGAGTAACACTCTAACTTTCTATGATTTGAATCTCTCCTGTGAGTTCAGTTTGAGATTCCGATGCTTCACTTCACGTTTACTGTATGGCTTGGACCTACTTATTGACGATGAAACACAGAAATTGCATCCGAATTAAATACAAATGGCATAATGCCGTCTTAAGTACAAAAGGACTAACACTCTCACCTTCTATGATTTGAACCCCTCCTGTGAGTCCAGTTTTAGATTCCAATGCTTCACTTCTGGTTTCCTGTATCCCTTGGACCTTCTTATTGACGATGAAACACAGAGTTTGCATCCGAATTTAATATATAAGGCATAATGCCGACTTAAGTACAAGAGGGATGACACTCTAACTTTCTATGATTTGAACCTCACCTGTAAGTCCAGTTTTAGATTCCGTTGCTCACTGCAGGTTTACTGAACCCCTTGGACGTTCTCATTGACGATAAAACACAGAGATTGCATGGGAATTAAATTCAATAGGCACAATGCCGACTTAAGTACAAGAGGAGTGACACTCTAAATTTCTATGATTTGAACCCATCCTGTGAGTCCAGTTTTAGATTCCGATGCTTCACTTCAGGTTTACTGTATCCCTTGGACGTTCTTATTGACGATTAAACACAGAAATTTCATCCGAATGTAATACAAAAAGCACAATGCCGACTTAAGTACAAGAGGACTGACACTCTAACATTCTATGATTTGAACCTCTCCTGTGAGTCCAGTTTTAGATTCCGATGCTTCCCTTAAGGTTTACTGTATCCCTTGGACTTTCTTATTGACGATGAAACACAGAAATTGCATCCGAATTTAATACAAAAGGCACAATAACGACTTAAGTACAAGAGGAGTAACACTCTAACTATCTATGATTTGAATCTCTCCTGTGAGTCCAGTTTGAGATTCCGATGCTTCACTTCAGGTTTACTGTATCCCTTGGACCTTCTTATTGACGATGAAACACAGAAATTGCATCGGAATTAAATCCAAAAAGCACAATGCCAACTTAAGTAAAAGAGGACTGACACTCTCACTTTCTATGATTTGAACCCCTCCTGTGTGTCCAGTTTTTGATTCCGATGCTTCACTTCAGGTTCACTGTATCAGTTGGACCTTCTTATTGACGATTAAACACAGAGTTTGCATCCGAATTTAATACAAAAGGCACTATGGCGACTTAAGTACTAGAGGACTGACACTCTCACTTTCCATGATTTGAACCTCTCCTGTAAGTCCAGTCTTAGATTCCGAGGTTTCACTTCAGGTTTACTGTATCCCTTGGACATTCTTATTGACGGTGAAACAAAGACATTGCTTCCGAATTTAATACAAAAGGCTCAATGCCGACTTAAGTAAAAGAGGACTAACACTCTAACATTCTATGATTTGAACCTCTCCTGTGAGTCCAGTTTTAGATTCCGATGCTTCACATCAAGTATACTATATCCCTTGGACCTTCTAATTGACGACGAAACACAGAACTTGCATCCGAATTTGAACAAAAGGCACATGCTGACTTAAGTACAAGAGGACTGACATTCTAAATTTCTATGATATGAACCTCTCCTATGAGTCCAGTTTTAGATTCCGATGCTTCACTTCAGGTTTACTGTATCCCTTGGACCTTCTTATTGACGATGAAACACACAAATTGCATCCGAATTTAATACAAAAGGCACAATACCGACTTAAGTACAAGAGGAGTGACACTATAACTATCTATGATTTGAATCTTTCCTGTGATTCCAGTTTTAGTTTCCGATGCTTCACTTCAGGTTTACTGTATCCCTTGCACCTTCTCATTGACGATGAAACACAGAAATTGCATCCGAATTTAATACAAATTGCATAATGCCGTTCTAAGTACAAGAGGACTGACACTCTCCCATTCTATGATTTGTACCTCTCCTGTGAGTCCAGTTTTAGATTCCGATGCTTCACTTCAGGTTTACTGTATCACTTGGACATTCTTATTGACGATGAAACACAGAAATTGCATCGGAATTAAATTCCAAAAGCACAATGCCGACTTAAGTAAAAGAGGACTGACACACTCACTTTCTGTGATCTGAACCCCTCCTGTGAGTCCAGTTTTAGATTCCGATGCTTCACTTCAGGTTTACTGTATCCCTTGGACCTTCTTATTGACGATGAAACACAGAGTTTGCACCCGAAATTAATATAGAAGGCACAATGCCGACTTAAGTACAAGAGGGATGTCACTCTAACTGTCTATGATTTGAACCTCTCCTGTGAGTCCAGTTTTAGATTCCGATGCTTCACTTAAGGTGTACTGTATCCCTTGGACCTTCTTATTGACGATGAAACACAGAAATTGCATCCGAATTTAATACAAGAGGCACAATACCGACTTAAGTACAAGAGGACTGACACTCTCACGTTCTATGATTTGAACCTCTCCTGTGAGTCCAGTTTTAGAATCCGTTGCTTCACTTCTGGTTTACTGTACCCCTTGGACGTTCTTATTGACGATAAAACACAGAATTGGCATCCGAATTTAATACAAAAGGCACAATACCGACTTACGTACAAGAGGACTCACTTTCTTACTTTCTATGATTTCAACCTCACCTGTGAGTCCAGTCTTAGATTCTGATGCTTCATTTCAGGTTTACTATATACCTAGCACCTTCTTGTTGACAATGAAACACTGACATTGCATCCGAATTTAATACAAAAGGCACAATGCCGACTTAAGTAAAAGAGAACTGACACTCTAACTTTGTATGATTTAAACCTCTCCTGTGAGTCCAGTTTTAGATTCCGATGCTTCACTTCAAGTTTACTGTATCACTTGGACCTTCTTATTGACGATAAAACACAGAAATTGCATCCGAAAGTAATACTAAAGGCACAATGACTACTTAAGTAAAAGAGGACTGACACTCTAACACTCTATGATTTGAACCTCTCCCGTGAGTCCAGCATAAGTTTCCGATGCTTCACTTAAGGTTTACTGTATCCCTTGGACCTTCTTATTGACGATGAAACACAGAAATTGCATCCGAACTTAATACAAAAGGCACAATACAGACTTAAGTACAAGAGGACTGACACTCTAACTATCTATGATTTGAATCTTTCCTGTGAGTCCAGTTTTAGACTCCGATGCTTCACTTCAGATTTACTGTATCCCGTGGACCCTCTAATTGCCGATGACACACAGAAATTGCATCGGAATTGAATTCAAAAGGCACAATTCCGACTTAAGTAAAAGAGGACTGACACTCTCACGTTCTATGATTTGATCCTCCCCTGTGAGTCCCGTTTTAGATCCCGATGCTTCACTTCCGGTCTACTGTATACCTTGCACCATCTTATTGACAATGAAACAAAGAAATTGAATCGGAATTTAATACAAATGGCACAATGGCGACTTAAGTACAAGTGGACTGACACTCTAACGTTCTATGATTTGAACCTCTCCTGTGAGTCCAGTTTTAGATTCCGATGCTTCACTTTAGGTTTACTGTATCCCTTGGACGATCTTATTGGCGATGAAACACAGAAATTGCATCCGAATTTAATACAAAAGGCACAATACCGACTTAAGTAAAAGAGGACTGACACTCTCACGTTCTATGATTTGATCCTCCCCTGTGAGTCCCGTTTTAGATCCCGATGCTTCACTTCCGGTTTACTGTATACCTTGCACCATCTTATTGACGATGAACCACAGAAATTGCATCGGAATTTAATACAAAACGCACAATGCCGACTTAAGTAGAGGAGGACTGACACTCTAACATTGTATGATTTGAACCTCTCCTGTGAGTCTAGTTTTAGATTCCGATGCTTCACTTCACGTTTACTGTATCCCTTGGACATTCTTATTGACGATGAAACATAGAAATTGCATCGGAATTTAATACAAATGGCACAATGGCGACTTAAGTACAAGTGGACTGACACTCTAACTTTCTATGATTTGAACCTCTCCTGTGAGTCCAGTTATAGATTCCGATGCTTCACTTTAGGTTTACTGTATCCCTTGGACCTTCTTATTGGCGATGAAACACAGAAATTGCGTCCGAATTTAATACAAAAGGCACAATACCGACTTAAGTACAAGAGGAGTGACACTCTAACTCTCTTTGATTTGAACCTCTCCTGTGGGTCCAGGTTTAGATTCTGATGCTTCACTTCAGGTTTACTGTATTCCTTGGACCTTCTTATTGACGGCGAAACACAGAATTGGCATCCGAATTTAATACAAAAGTACAATACCGACTTAAGTACAAGAGGACTGACACTCTCACTTTCTATTATTTGAACCTCTCCTGTGAGTCCAGTCCTAGATTCTGATGCTTCACTTCAGGTTTACTGTATACCTAGCACCTTCTTGTTGACGATGAAACGCTGAAATTGCATCCGAATTTAATAAAAAAGGCACAATACCGACTTAAGTACATGAGGAGTAACACTCCAACTTTCCATGATTTGAATCTCTCCTGTGAGTTCAGTTTGAGATTCCGATGCTTCACTTCACGTTTACTGTATCCCTTGGACCTACTTATTGACGATGAAACACAGAAATTGCATCCGAATTAAATACAAATGGCATAATGCCGTCTTAAGTACAAGAGGACTGACACTCTCACCTTTTATGATTTGAACCCCTCCTGTGAGTCTAGTTTTAGATTCCAATGCTTCACTTCAGGTTTACTGTATCCCTTGGACCATCTTATTGACGATGAAACACAGAGTTTGCATCCGAATTTAATATATAAGGCATAATGCCGACTTAAGTACAAGAGGGATGACACTCTAACTTTCTATGATTTGAACCTCACCTGTAAGTCCAGTTTTAGATTCCGTTGCTCACTTCAGGTTTACTGTACCCCTTGGACGTTCTTATTGACGATAAAACACAGAGATTGCATGGGAATTGAATTCAATAGGCACAATGCCGACTTAAGTACAAGAGGAGTGACACTCTAATTTTCTATGATTTGAACCACTCCTGTGAGTCCAGTTTTAGATTCCGATGCTTCACTTCAGGTTTACTGTATCCCTTGCACCTTCTCATTGACGATGAAACACAGAAATTGCATCCGAATTTAATACAAATTGCATAATGCCGATCTAAGTACAAGAGAACTGACACTCTCCCATTCTATGATTTGAACCTCTCCTGTGAGTCCAGTTTTAGATTCCGATGCTTCACTTCAGGTTTACTGTATCACTTGGACATTCTTATTGACGATGAAACACAGAAATTGCATCGGAATTAAATTCCAAAAGCACAATGCCGACTTAAGTAAAAGAGGACTGACACACTCACTTTCTGTGATCTGAACCCCTCCTGTGAGTCCAGTTTTAGATTCCGATGCTTCACTTCAGGTTTACTGTATCCCTTGGACCTTCTTATTGACGATGAAACACAGAGTTTGCATCCGAAATAAATATAGAAGGCACAATGCCGACTTAAGTACAAGAGGGATGTCACTCTAACTGTCTATGATTTGAACCTCTCCTGTGAGTCCAGTTTTAGATTCCGATGCTTCACTTAAGGTGTACTGTATCCCTTGGACCTTCTTATTGACGATGAAACACAGAAATTGGATCCGAATTTAATACAAGAGGCACAATACCGACTTAAGTACAAGAGGACTGACACTCTCACGTTCTATGATTTGAACCTCTCCTGTGAGTCCAGTTTTAGAATCCGTTGCTTCACTTCTGGTTTACTGTACCCCTTGGACGTTCTTATTGACGATAAAACACAGAATTGGCATCCGAATTTAATACAAAAGGCACAATACCGACTTACGTACAAGAGGACTCACTTTCTTACTTTCTATGATTTCAACCTCACCTGTGAGTCCAGTCTTAGATTCTGATGCTTCATTTCAGGTTTACTATATACCTAGCACCTTCTTGTTGACAATGAAACACTGACATTGCATCCGAATTTAATACAAAAGGCACAATGCCGACTTAAGTAAAAGAGAACTGACACTCTAACTTTGTATGATTTAAACCTCTCCTGTGAGTCCAGTTTTAGATTCCGATGCTTCACTTCAAGTTTACTGTATCACTTGGACCTTCTTATTGACGATGAAACACAGAAATTGCATCCGAAAGTAATACTAAAGGCACAATGACTACTTAAGTAAAAGAGGACTGACACTCTAACACTCTATGATTTGAACCTCTCCCGTGAGTCCAGCATAAGTTTCCGATGCTTCACTTAAGGTTTACTGTATCCCTTGGACCTTCTTATTGACGATGAAACACAGAAATTGCATCCGAACTTAATACAAAAGGCACAATACAGACTTAAGTACAAGAGGACTGACACTTTAACTATCTATGATTTGAATCTTTCCTGTGAGTCCAGTTTTAGACTCCGATGCTTCACTTCAGATTTACTGTATCCCGTGGACCCTCTAATTGCCGATGACACACAGAAATTGCAACGGAATTGAATTCAAAAGGCACAATTCCGACTTAAGTAAAAGAGGACTGACACTCTCACGTTCTATGATTTGATCCTCCCCTGTGAGTCCCGTTTTAGATCCCGATGCTTCACTTCCGGTCTACTGTATACCTTGCACCATCTTATTGACGATGAAACACAGAAATTGAATCGGAATTTAATACAAATGGCACAATGGCGACTTAAGTACAAGTGGACTGACACTCTAACGTTCTATGATTTGAACCTCTCCTGTGAGTCCAGTTTTAGATTCCGATGCTTCACTTTAGGTTTACTGTATCCCTTGGACGATCTTATTGGCGATGAAACACAGAAATTGCATCCGAATTTAATACAAAAGGCACAATACCGACTTAAGTAAAAGAGGACTGACACTCTCACGTTCTATGATTTGATCCTCCCCTGTGAGTCCCGTTTTAGATCCCGATGCTTCACTTCCGGTTTACTGTATACCTTGCACCATCTTATTGACGATGAACCACAGAAATTGCATCGGAATTTAATACAAAACGCACAATGCCGACTTAAGTAGAGGAGGACTGACACTCTAACATTGTATGATTTGAACCTCTCCTGTGAGTCTAGTTTTAGATTCCGATGCTTCACTTCACGTTTACTGTATCCCTTGGACAATCTTATTGACGATGAAACATAGAAATTGCATCGGAATTTAATACAAATGGCACAATGGCGACTTAAGTACAAGTGGACTGACACTCTAACTTTCTATGATTTGAACCTCTCCTGTGAGTCCAGTTTTAGATTCCGATGCTTCACTTTAGGTTTACTGTATCCCTTGGACCTTCTTATTGGCGATGAAACACAGAAATTGCGTCCGAATTTAATACAAAAGGCACAATACCGACTTAAGTACAAGAGGAGTGACACTCTAACTCTCTTTGATTTGAACCTCTCCTGTGGGTCCAGGTTTAGATTCTGATGCTTCACTTCAGGTTTACTGTATTCCTTGGACCTTCTTATTGACGGCGAAACACAGAATTGGCATCCGAATTTAATACAAAAGTACAATACCGACTTAAGTACAAGAGGACTGACACTCTCACTTTCTATTATTTGAACCTCTCCTGTGAGTCCAGTCCTAGATTCTGATGCTTCACTTCAGGTTTACTGTATACCTAGCACCTTCTTGTTGACGATGAAACGCTGAAATTGCATCCGAATTTAATAAAAAAGGCACAATACCGACTTAAGTACATGAGGAGTAACACTCCAACTTTCCATGATTTGAATCTCTCCTGTGAATTCAGTTTGAGATTCCGATGCTTCACTTCACGTTTACTGTATCCCTTGGACCTACTTATTGACGATGAAACACAGAAATTGCATCCGAATTAAATACAAATGGCATAATGCCGTCTTAAGTACAAGAGGACTGACACTCTCACCTTTTATGATTTGAACCCCTCCTGTGAGTCTAGTTTTAGATTCCAATGCTTCACTTCAGGTTTACTGTATCCCTTGGACCATCTTATTGACGATGAAACACAGAGTTTGCATCCGAATTTAATATATAAGGCATAATGCCGACTTAAGTACAAGAGGGATGACACTCTAACTTTCTATGATTTGAACCTCACCTGTAAGTCCAGTTTTAGATTCCGTTGCTCACTTCAGGTTTACTGTACCCCTTGGACGTTCTTATTGACGATAAAACACAGAGATTGCATGGGAATTGAATTCAATAGGCACAATGCCGACTTAAGTACAAGAGGAGTGACACTCTAATTTTCTATGATTTGAACCACTCCTGTGAGTCCAGTTTTAGATTCCGATGCTTCACTTCAGGTTTACTGTATCCCTTGAAACTTCTTATTGACGAATAAACACAGAAATTTCATCCGAATTTAATAAAAAAGGCACAATGCCAACTTAAGTAAAAGAGGACTGACACTCTAACATTCTATGATTTGAACCCCTCCTGTGAGTCCAGTTTTAGATTCCGATGCTTCCCTTAAGGTTTACTGTATCCCTTGGACCTTCTTATTGACGATGAAACACAGAAATTGCATCCGAATTTAATACAAAAGCACAATACCGACTTAAGTACAAAGGCAGTAACTTTCTAACATTCTATGATTTGAATCTCTCCTGTGAGTTCAGTTTTAGATTCCGATGCTTCACTTCAGGTTTACTGTATCCCTTGGACCTTCTTATCGACGATGAAACATAGAAATTGCATCCGAAATTAATACAAATGGCACAATGCTGTCTTAAGTACAAGAGGACTGACACACTCTATGATTTGAACCTCTCCTGTGAGTCCAGGTTTAGATTCTGATGCTTCACTTCAGGTTTACTGTATCCTTTGGACCTTCTTATTGACGATGGAACACAGAATTGGCATCCGAATTTAATACAAAAGGCACAATACCGACTTAAGTACAAGAGGACTGACACTCTCACTTTCTATGATTTGAACCTCTCCTGTGAGTCCAGTCTTAGATTCTGATGCTTCACTTCAGGTTTACTGTATACCTAGCACCTTCTTGTTGACGATGAAACACTGAAATTGCATCCGAATTTAATACAAAAGGCACAATGCCGACTTAAGTACAAGAGGACTGACACTCCCGCTTTCTATGATTTGAACCTGACCTGTGAGTCCAGTTTTAGATTCCGATGCTTCACTTCAGGTTTACTGTATCCCTTGGACGTTCTTATTGACGATTAAACACAGAAATTTCATCCGAATTTAATACAAAAGGCACAATGCCGACTTAAGTAAAAGAGGACTGACACTCTAACATTCTATGATTTGAACCTCTCCTGTGAGTCCAGTTTTAGATTCCGATGCTTCCCTTAAGGTTTACTGTATCTCTTGGACTTTCTTATTGACGATGAAACACAGAAATTGCATCCGAATTTAATACAAAAGGCACAATAACGACTTAAGTACAAGAGGAGTAACACTCTAACTATCTATGATTTGAATTTCTCCTGTGAGTCCAGTTTGAGATTCCGATGCTTCACTTCAGGTTTACTGTATCCCTTGGACCTTCTTATTGACGATGAAACACAGAAATTGCATCGGAATTATATCCAAAAAGCACAATGCCAACTTAAGTAAAAGAGGACTGACACTCTCACTTTCTATGATTTGAACACCTCCTGTGAGTCCAGTTTTTGATTCCGATGCTTCACTTCAGGTTCACTGTATCAGTTGGACCTTCTTATTGACGATTAAACACAGAGTTTCCATCCGAATTTAATACAAAAGGCACTATGGCGACTTAAGTACTAGAGGACTGACACTCTCACTTTCCATGATTTGAATCTCTCCTGTAAGTCCAGTCTTAGATTCCGAGGCTTCACTTCAGGTTTACTGTATCCCTTGGACATTCATATTAACGGTGAAACAAAGACATTGCTTCCGAATTTAATACAAAAGGCTCAATGCCGACTTACGTACAAGAGGACTGACACTCTTACGTTCTATGATTTGAACCTCTCCTGTGAGACCAGTTTTAGATTCCGATGCTTCACATCAAGTATACTATATCCCTTGGACCTTCTAATTGACGATGAAACACAGAACTTGCATCCGAATTTAGAACAAAAGGCACATGCCGACTTAAGTACAAGAGGACTGACATTCTAACTTTCTATGATATGAACCTCTGATGTGAGTCCAGTTTTAGATTCCGATGCTTCACTTCAGGTTTACTGTATACCGTGCACCATCTTATTGACGATGAAACACAGAAATTGCATCGGAATTTAATACAAAAGGCACAATGCCGACTTAAGTAAAAGAGGACTGACACTTTAACACACTATGATTTGAACCTCTCCCGTGAGTCCAGCATTAGATTCAGTTGCTTCACTTAAGGTTTACTGTATCCCTTGGACCTTCTTATTGACGATGAAACACAGAAATAGCATCCGAATTTAATACAAAAGGCACAATACCGACTTAAGTACAAGAGGAGTGACACTCTAACTCCCTATGATTTTAAACTCTCCTGCAAGTCCAGTTTTAGATTCTGATGCTTCACTTCAGGTTTACTGTATCCCTTGGACCTTCTTATTGACGATGAAACACAGAATTGGCATCCGAATTTAATACAAAAGGCACAATACTGACTTAAGTACAATAGGACTGACACTCTCACATTCTATGATTTGAACCTCTCCTGTGAGTCCAGTCTTAGAATCCGATGCTTCACTTCAGATTTACTGTATACCTAGCACCTTCTTGTTGACGATGAAACACAGAGTTTGCATCCGAATTTAACACAAAAGGCACAATGCCGACTTAAGTGCAAGAGGACTGACACTCTAACTTTCTATGATGACGAACCTCTCCTGTGAGTCTAGTTTTAGATTCCGATGCTTCACTTCAGGTTTACAGTATCCCTTGGACCATCTTATTGACGATGAAACACAGACTTTGCATCCCAATTTAATACAAATGGCACAATGCTGACTTAAGTACAAGAGGACTGACACTCTCACTTTCTATGATTTGAACCTCTCCTATGAGTTCAGTTTTAGATTCCGATGCTTCACTTCAGGTTTACTGTATCCCTTGGACCTTCTTATTGACGATGAAACACAGAAATTGCATCCGAATTTAATACAAAAGGCACAATGCCGACTCAAGTACAAGAGGAATGACACTCTCACTTTCTATGATTTGAACCTCTAATGTGATTGCAGTTTTAGATTCCGATGCTTAACTTCAGGCTTACTGTATACCTTGCACCCTCTTATTGACGATGAAACACAGAAATTTCATCCGAATTTAATACAAAAGGCACAATGCCGACTTTAGTACAAGAGGGCTGACACTCTCACTTTCCATGATTTGAACCTCTCCAGTGAGTCCAGTTTTAGATTCAGATGCTTCACTTCAGGTTTACTGTATCCCTTGGACGTTCTTATTGACGATTAAATACAGAAATTTCATCCGAATTTAATACAAAAGGCACAATGCCGACTTAAGTAAAAGAGGACTGACACTCTAACATTCTATGATTTGAACCTCTCCTGTGAGTCCAGTTTTAGATTCCGATGCTTCCCTTAAGGTTTACTGTATCCCTAGGACCTTCTTATTGACGATGAAACACAGAAATTGCATCCGAATTTAATACAAAAGGCACAATACCGACTTAAGTACAAGAGGAGTAACACTCTAACTTTCTATGATTTGAATCTCTCCTGTGAGTCCAGTTTGAGATTCCGATGCTTCACTTCGGGTTTACTGTATCCCTTGCACCTTCTTATTGACGATGAAACATAGAAATTACATCCGAATTTAATACAAATAGCATAATGCCGTTCTAAGTACAAGAGGACTGACACTCTCCCATTCTAAGATTTGAACCTCTCCTGTGAGTCCAGTTTTAGATTCCGATGCTTCACTTCAGGTTTACTGTATCACTTGGACATTCTTATTGACGATGAAACACAGAAATTGCATCGGAATTAAATTCAAAAAGCACAATGCCGACTTAAGTAAAAGAGGACTGACACACTCACTTTCTGTGATTTGAACCCCTCCTGTGAGTCCAGTTTTAGATTCCGATGCTTCACTTCAGGTTTACTGTATCCCTTGGACCTTCTTATTGACGATGAAACACAGAGTTTGCATCCGAAATTAATATAGAAGGCACAAAGCCGACTTAAGTACAAGAGGGATGACACTCTAACTGTCTATGATTTGAACCTCTCCTGTGAGTCCAGTTTTAGATTCCGATGCTTCACTTAAGGTGTACTGTATCCCTTGGACCTTCTTATTGACGATGAAACACAGAAATTGCATCCGAATTTAATACAAGAGGCACAATACCGACTTAAGTACAAGAGGACTGACACTCTAACTATCTATGATTTGAATCGCTCCTCTGAGGCTAGTTTTAGATTCCGATGCTTCATATCAAGTATACTGTATCCCTTGGACCTTCTTATTGACGATGAAACACAGAAATTGCATCCGAATTTAGAACAAAAGGCACAATGCCGACATAAGTACAAGAGGGCTGACTGTCTAACGTTCTATGATATGAACCTCTCCTGTGAGTCCAGTTTTAGATTCTGATGCTTCACTTCAGGTTTACTGTATCCCTTGGACCTTCTAATTGACGATGACACACAGTAATTGCATCGGAATTAAATTCAAAAGGCACAATTCCGACTTAAGTAAAAGAGGACAGAAACTCTCACGTTCTATGATTTGAACCTCTCCTGTGAGTCCAGTTTTAGAATCCGTTGCTTCACTTCTGGTTTACTGTACCCCTTGGACGTTCTTATTGACCATAAAACACAGAATTGGCATCCGAATTTAATACAAAAGGCACAATACCGACTTACGTACAAGAGGACTGACTTTCTTACTTTCTATGATTTCAACCTCTCCTGTGAGTCCAGTCTTAGATTCTGATGCTTCACTTCAGGTTTACTATATACCTAGCACCTTCTTGTTGACAATGAAACACTGACATTGCATCCGAATTTAATACAAAAGGCACAGTGCCGACTTAAGTACAAGAGGACTGACACTCCCACTTTCTATGATTTGAACCTGCCCTGTGAGTCCAGTATTAGATTCCGATGCTTCACTTCAGGTTTACTGTATCCCTTGGACGTTCTTATTGACGATTAAACACAGAAATTTTATCCGAATTTAATACAAAAGTCACAACGCCGACTTAAATAACAGAGGACTGACACTCTAACATTCTATGATTTGAACCTTTCCTGTGAGTCCAGTTTTAGATTCCGATGCTTCTCTTAAGGTTTACTGTATCCCTTGGACCTTCTTATCGACGATGAAACACAGAAATTGCATCCGAATTTAATACAAAAGGCACAATACCGACTTAAGTACAAGAGGAGTAACACTCTAACTTTCTATGATTTGAATCTCTCCTGTGAATCAAGTTTGAGAATCCGATGCTTCACTTCAGGTTTACTGTATCCCTTGGACCTTCTTATTGACGATGAAACACAGAAATTGCATCCGAATTTAATACAAATGGCATAATGCCGTCTTAAGTACAAGAGGACTGACACTCTCACTTTCTATGATTTGAACCTCTCCTGTGAGTCCAGTTTTAGATTCCGATGCTTCACTTCAGCCTTACTGTATCCCTTGGACATTCTTATTGACGATGAAACCCAGAAATTGCATCGGAATTAAATCCAAAAAGCACAATGCCGACTTAAGTAAAAGAGGACTGACACTCACACTTTCTATGATTTGAACCCCTCCTGTGAGTCCAGTTTTAGATTGCGATGCTTGACTTCAGGTTTACTGTATCCCTTGGACCTTCTTATTGACGATGAAACACAGAGTTTGCATCCGACTTTAATATATTAGGCACAATGCCGATTTAAGTACGAGAGGAATGACACTCTAATTTTCTATGATTTGAACCTCTCCTTTGAGTCCAGTTTTAGATGCCGATGCTTCACGTAAGGTTTACTGTATCCCTTGGACCTTCTTATTGACGATGAAACACAGAAATTGCATCCGAATTTAATACAAGAGGCACAATACCGACTTAAGTACAAGAGGACTGACACTCTAACTATCTATGATTTGAATCTCTCAAGTGAGTCCGGTTTTAGATTCCGATGCTTCAAATCAAGTATACTGTATCCCTTTGACCTTCTTGTTGACGATGAAACACAGAAATTCCATCCGAATTTAGAACAAAAGGCACAATGCCGACTTAAGTACAAGAGGGCTGACATTCTAACTTTCTATCATATGAACCTTTACTCTGAGTCCAGTTTTAGATTCCGATGCTTCACTTCAGGTTTACTGTATCCCTTGGACCTTGTAATTGACGATGACACACAGTAATTGCATCGGAATTAAATTCAGAGTTCACAATTCCGACTTAAGTAAAAGAGGACTGACACACTCACGTTCTATGATTTGAACCTCTCGTGTGAGTCCTGTTTTAGATTCCGTTGCTTCACTTCAGGTTTACTGTACCCCTTGGACGTTCTTATTGACGATAAAACACAGAGATTGAATGTGTATTAAATTCAAAAGGCACAATGCCGACTTAAGTACAAGAGGAGTAACACTCTAACTTTCTATGATTTGAATCTCTCCTGTGAGTCCAGTTTGAAATTCCGATTCTTCACTTCAGGTTTACTGTATCCCTTGGACCTTCTTATTGACGATCAAACACAGAAATTTCATCCGAATTTAATAAAAAAGGCACAATGCCGACTTAAGTAAAAGAGGAGTAACACTCTAACTTTCTATGATTTGAATCTCTCCTGTGAGTCCAGTTTTAGATTCACATGTTTCACTTCAGGTTTACTGTATCCCTTGGACTTTGTAATTGAAGATGACACACAGTAATTGCATCGGAATTAAATTCAGAGGGCACAATTCCGACTTAAGTAAAAGAGGACTGACACTCTCACGTTCTATGATTTGAACCTCTCCTGTGAGTCCAGTTGTCGGTCCCGATGTTTCACTTAAGGTTTACTGTATTCCTTGGACCTTCTTATTGACGATGAAACACAGAAATTGCATCCGAATTTAATACAAAAGGCACAATACCGCCTTCAGTACAAGAGGAGTAACACTCTAACTTTCTATGATTTGAATCTCTCCTGTGAGTCCAGTTTGAAATTCCGATTCTTCACTTCAGGTTTACTGTATCCCTTGGACCTTCTTATTGATGATGAAACACAGAAATTGCATCCGAATTTAATAGAAATGGCATAATGCCGTTCTAAGTACAAGAGGACTGACACTCTCACATTCTATGATTTGAACCTCTCCTGTGAGTCCAGTTTTAGATTCCGATGCTTCACTTCAGGTTTACTGTATCCTTGGACCTTCTAATTGACGGTGACACACAGTAATTGCATCGGAATTAAATTCAAAAGGCACAATTCCGAATTAAGTAAAAGAGGACTGACACTCTCACGCTCTATGATTTGAACCTCTCCTGTGAGTCCAGTTTTAGAATCCGTTGCTTCACTTCAGGTTTACTGTACCACTTGGACGTTCTTATTGACGATAAAACACAGAATTGGCATCTGAATTTAATACAAAAGGCACAATACCGACTTACGTACAAGAGGACTGACACTCTTACGTTCTATGATTTCAACCTCTCCTGTGAGTCCAGTCTTAGATTCTGATGCTTCACTTCAGGTTTACTATATACCTAGCACCTTCTTGTTGACGATGAAACACTGAAATTGCATCCGAATTTGATACAAAAGGCACAATGCCGACTTAAGTACAAGAGGACTGACACTCCCACTTTCTATGATTTGAACCTGCCCTGTGAGTCCAGTTTTAGATTCCGATGCTTCACTTCAGGTTTACTGTATCCCTAGGATGTTCTTATTGACGATTAAACACAGACATTTCATCCGAATTTAATACAAAAGTCACAATGCCGACTTAAGTAAAAGAGGACTGACACTCTAACATTCTATGATTTGAACCTCTGCTGTGAGTCCAGTTTTAGATTCCGATGCTTCTCTTAAGGTTTACTGTATCCCTTGGACCTTCTTATTGACGATGAAACACAGAAATTGCATCCGAATTTAATACAAAAGGCACAATACCGACTTAAGTACAAGAGGAGTAACACTCTAACTTTCTATGATTTGAATCTCTCCTGTGAGTCCGGTTTTAGATTCCGATGCTTCAAATCAAGTGTACTGTATCCCTTGGACTTTCTTGTTGACTATGAAACACAGAAATTGCATCCGAATATAGAACAAAAGGCACAATGCCGACTTAAGTACAAGAGGGCTGACATTCTAACTTTCCATGATATGAACCTCTACTCTGAGTCCAGTTTTAGATTCCGATGCTTAACTTCAGGTTTACTGTATACCTTGGACCTTGTAATTGACGATGACACACAGTAATTGCATCGGAATTAAATTCAGAGGGCACAATTCCGACTTAAATAAAAGAGGACTGACACTCTCACGTTCTATGATTTGAACCTCTCGTGTGAGTCCAGTTTTAGATTCCGTTGCTTCACTTCAGGTTTACTGTACCCCTTGGATGTTCTTATTGACGACAAAACACAGAGATTGCATGGGAAATACATTCAAAAGGCACAATGCCGACTTAAGTACAAGAGGACTGACAATCTAACTTTCTATGATTTGAACGTCTCCTGTGAGTCCAGTTTTAGATTCCGATGCTTCACTTCAGGTTTACTGTATCCCTTGGACCTTCTTATTGACGATTAAACACAGAAATTTCATCCGAATTTAATAAAAAAGGCACAATGCCGACTTAAGTAAAAGAGGAGTAACACTCTAATTTTCTATGATTTGAATCTCTCCTGTGAGTCCAGTTTTAGATTCACATGCTTCACTTCAGGTTTACTGTATCCCTTGGATCTTCTTACTGACGATGAAACATGGAAATTGCATCCGAATTTAATACAAATGGCACAATGCCGTCTTAAGTACAAGAGGACTGACACTCTCACTTTTTATGATTGAAACCTCTCCTGTTAGTCCAGTTTTAGATTCCGAAGCTTCACTTCATGTTTACTGTATCCCTTGGACATTCTTATTGACGATGAAACACAGAAATTGCATCGGAATTAAATCCAAAAAGCACAATGCCGACTTAAGTAAAAGAGGACTGACACTCTCGCTTTCTATGATTTGAACCCCTCCTGTGAGTCCAGTTTTTGATTCCGATGCTTCACTTCAGGTTCACTGTATCAGTTGGACCTTCTTATTGACGATTAAACACAGAGTTTGCATCCGAATTTAATACAAAAGGCACAATGGCGACTTAAGTACTAGACGACTGACACTCTCACTTTCCATGATTTGAACCTCTCCTGTGAGTCCAGTCTTAGATTCCGATGCTTCACTTCAGGTTTACTGTATCCCTTGGACATTCTTATTGACGGTGAAACACAGACATTGCATCCGAATTTAATACAAAAGGCTCAATGCCGACTTAAGTAAAAGAGGACTAACACTCTAACATTCTATGATTTGAACCTCTCCTGTGAGTCCAGTTTTAGATTCCGATGTTTCACTTAAGGTTTACTGTGTCCCTTGGACCTTCTTATTGACGATGAAACACCGAAATTGCATAGGAATTTAATACAAAAGGCTCAATGCCGACTTAAGTAAAAGAGGACTAACACTCTAACTTTCTATGATATGAACCTCTCCTGAGAGTCCAGTTTTAGATTCCGATGCTTCACTTCAGGTTTACTGTTTCCCTTGGACGTTCTTATTGACGATGAAGCACATAAATTGCATCCGAATTTAATACAAATGGCACAATGCCGACTTAAGTACAAGAGGACTGACACTCTCACTTTCTATGATTTGAACCTCTGATGTGAGTCCAGTTTTAGATTCCGATGCTTCACTTCAGGTTTACTGTATACCTTGCACCATCTTATTGACGATGAAACACAGAAATTGCATCGGAATTTAATACAAAAGGCACAATGCCGACTTAAGTAAAAGAGGACTGACACTCTAACTTTGTATGATTTGAAACTCTCCTGTAAGCCCAGTTTTAGATTCCGATGCATCACCTCAGGTTTACTGTATCCCTTGGATCTTCTTATTGACGATGAAACAAAGAAATTGCATCCGAATGTAATACGAAAGGCACAATGTCGACTGAAGTAAAAGAGGACTGACACTTTAACACTCTATGATTTGAACCATTCCCGTGAGTGCAGTATTAGATTCAGTTGCTTCACTTAAGGTTTACTGTATCCCTTGGACCTTCTTATTGACGATGAAACACAGAAATTGCATCCGAATAATAATACAAAAGGCACAATACCGACTTAAGTACAAGAGGAGTGACACTCTAACTATCTATGATTTGAATCTTTCCTGTGAGTCCAGTTTTAGATTCCGTTGCTTCACTTCGGGGTACTGTATCCCTTGGAACTTCTTATTGCCAATGAAATACAGAGTTTGCATCCGAATTTAATACAAAAGGCACAATGCCGACTTAAGTACAAGAGGGCTGACACTCTAACTTTCTATTATTTGAACCTCTCCTGCGAGTCTAGTTTAGATTCCGATGCTTCACTTCAGGTTTACTGTATCACTTGGACCGCCTTATTGACGATGAAACACAGAATTGGCATCCGAATTTAATACAAAAGACACAATGCCGGCTTAAGTGCAAGAGGACTGACACTCTAATTTTCTATGATTTGGACCTCTCCTGTGAGTCTAGTTTTAGATTCCGATGCTTCACGTCAGGTTTACAGTATCCCTTGGACCTTCTTATTGACGATGAAACACAGAAATTGCATCCGAATGTAAAACAAATGGCACAAAGTTGACTTAAGCACTTTCAATGATTTGAACCTCTCCTATGAGTTCAGTTTTAAATTCCGATGCTTCACTTCAGGTTTACTGTATCCCTTGGACCTTCTTATTGACGATGAAACACAGAAATTGCATCCGAATTTAATACAAAAGGCACAATGCCGACTCAAGTACAAGAGGTATGACACTCTCACGTTCTATGATTTTAACCTCTCCTGTGAGTGCAGTTTTAGATTCCGATGCTTCACTTCAGGCTTACTGTATACCTTGCACCTTCTTATTGACGATGAAACACAGAAATTTCATCCGAATGTAATACAAAAGTCACAATGCCGACTTTAGTACAAGAGGACTGACACTCTCACTTTCTATGATTTGAACCTCTCCAGTGAGTCCAGTTTTAGATTCAGACGCTTCACTTCAGCCTTACTGTATCCCTTGGACATTCTTGTTGACGAGGAAACACAGAAATAGCATCCGAATTTAATACAAAAGCACAATGGCGACTTAAGTACAAGAGGACTGACACTCCCACTTTCTATTATTTGAACCTCTCCTGTGAGTCCAGTTTTAAGTTCCGATGCTTTACTTCAGGTTTACTGTATCCCTTGGACATTCTTATTGACGATGAAACACAGAAATTGCATCGGAATTAAATTCAAAAAGCACAATGCCGACTTAAGTAAAAGAGGACTGACACTCTCACTATCTATGATTTGAACCCCTAATGTGAGTCCAGCTTTAGATTGCGATACTTCACTTCAGGTTTACTGTATTCCTTGGTCCTTCTTATTGACGATGAAACACAGAGTTTGCATCCGAATTTAACATATAAGGCACAATGCCGACTTCAGTACAAGAGGGATGACACTCTCACGTTCTATGATTTGAACCTCTCCTGTGAGTCCAGTTTTAGATTCCGATGCTTCACTTAGGGTGTACTGTATCCCTTGGACCTTTTTATTGACGATGAAACACAGAAATTGCATCCGAATTTAATACAAGAGGCACAATACCGACATAAGTACAAGAGGACTGACACTCTATCTATGATTTGAATCTCTCCTGTGAGGCCAGTTTTAGATTCCGATGCTTCATATCAAGCATACTGTATCCCTTGGACCTTCTTATTGACGATGAAACACAGAAATTGCATCCGAATTTAGAACAAAAGGCACAATGCCGACTTAAGTACAAGAGGGCTGACATTCTAACTTTCTATGATATGAACCTCTCCTGTGAGTCCAGTTTTAGATTCCGATGCTTCACTTCAGGTTTACTGTATCCCTTGGACCTTCTAATTGACGATGACACACAGTAATTGCATCGGAATTAAATTCAAAAGGCACAATTCCGACTTAATAAAGAGGACTGACACTCTCACGTTCTATGATTTGAACGTCTCCTGTGAGTCCAGTTTTAGAATCCGTTGCTTCACTTCATGTTTACTGTACCCCTTGGACGTTCTTGTTGACGATAAAACACAGAATTGGCATCCGAATTTAATACAAAAGGCACAATACCGACTTACGTACAAGAGGACTGACACTCTTACTTTCTATGATTTGAACCTCTCCTGTGAGTCCAGTCTTAGATTCTGATGCTTCACTTCAGGTTTACTATATACCTAGCACCTTCTTGTTGACGATGAAACACTGAAATTGCATCCGAATTTAATACAAAAGGCACAATGCCGACTTAAGTACAAGAGGACTGACACTCCTACTTTCTATGATTTGAACCTGCCCTGTGAGTCCAGTTTTAGATTCCGATGCTTCACTTCAGGTTTACTGTATCCCTTGGACATTCTTATTGACGATTAAACACAGAAATTTCATTCGAATTTAATACAAAAGTCACAATGCCGACTTAAGTAAAAGAGGACTGACACTCTAACATTCTATGATTGGAACCTCTCCTGTGAGTCCAGTTTTAGATTCCGATGCTTCTCTTAAGCTTTACTGTATCCCTTGGACCTTCTTATTGACGATGAAACACAGAAATTGCATACGAATTTAATACAAAAGGCACAATACCGACTTAAGTACAAGAAGAGTAACACTCTAACTTTCTATGATTTGAATCTCTCCTGTGAGTCCAGTTTGAGATTCCGATGCTTCACTTCAGGTTTACTGTATCCCTTGGACCTTCTTATTGACGATGAAACACAGAAATTGCATCGGAATTTAATACAAATGGCATAATGCCGTCTTAAGTACAAGAGGACTGACACTCTCACTTTCTATGATTTGAACCTCTCCTGTGAGTCCAGTTTTAGATTCCGATGCTTCACTTCAGGTTTACTGTATCCATTGGACATTCTTATTGACGATGAAACACAGAAATTGCATCGGAATTAAATTCAAAAGGCACAATGCCGACTTAAGTAAAAGAGGACTGACACTCTCACTTTCTATGATTTGAACCTCTCCTGTGAGTCCAGTTTTAGATTCCGATGCTTCACTTCAGGTTTACTGTATCCCTTGGACATTCTTATTGACGGTGAAACACAGACATTGCATCCGAATTTAATACAAAAGGCTCAATGCCGGCTTAAGTAAAAGGGGACTAACACTCTAACATTCTATGATTTGAACCTATCCTGTGAGTCCAGTTTTAGATTCCGATGTTTCACTTAAGGTTTACTGTGTCCCTTGGACCTTCTTATTGACGATGAAACACCGAAATTGCATCGGAATTTAATACAAGAGGCACAATACCGACTTAAGTACAAGAGGACTGACACTCTAACTATCTATGATTTGAATCTCTCCTGTGAGTTTAGATTTAGATTCCGATGCTTCACATCAAATATACTGTATCCCTTGGACCTTCTAATTGACGATGACACACAGAACTTGCATTCGAATTTAGAACAAAAGGCACATGCCGACTTAAGTACAAGAGGACTGACATTCTAACATTCTATGATATGAACCTCTCCTGAGAGTCCAGTTTTAGATTCCGATGCTTCACTTCAGGTTTACTGTATCCCTTGGATCTTCTTATTGACGATGAAACACAGAAATTGCATCCGAATGTAATACGAAATGCACAATGTCGACTGAAGTAAAAGAGGACTGACACTATAACACTCTATGATTTGAACCTCTCCCGTGAGTCCAGTATTAGATTCAATTGCTTCACTTAAGGTTTACTGTATCCCTTGGACCTTCTTATTGACGATGAAACACAGAAATTGCATCCGAATGTAATACAAAAGGCAGAATACCGACTTAAGTACAAGAGGAGTGACACTCTAACTATCTATGATTTGAATCTTTCCTGTGAGTCCAGTTTTAGATTCCGTTGCTTCACTTCGGGGTACTGTATCCCTTGGACCTTCTTATTGCCAATGAAATACAGAGTTTGCATCCGAATTTAATACAAAAGGCACAATGCCGACTTAAGCACAAGAGGACTGACACTCTAACTTTCTATTATTTGAACCTCTCCTGCGAGTCCAGTTTAGATTCCGATGCTTCACTTCAGGTTTACTGTATCCCTTGGACTATCTTATTGACGATGAAACACAGAAATTGCATCCGAATTTAATACGAAAGGCACAATACCGACTTAAGTACAAGAGGAGTGACACTCTAACTTCCAATGATTTGAAACTCTCCTGTAAGTCCAGTTTTAGATTCTGATGCTTCACTTCAGGTTTACTGTATCCCTTGGACCGTCTTATTGACGATGAAACACAGAATTGGCATCCGAATTTAATACAAAAGGCACAATGCCGGCTTACGTGCAAGAGGACTGACACTCTAACTTTCTATGATTTGAACCTCTCCTGTGAGTCTAGTTTTAGATTCCGATGCTTCACGTCAGGTTTACAGTATCCCTTGGACCTTCTTATTGACGATGAAACACAGAAATTGCATCCGAATTTAATACAAATGGCACAAAGTTGACTTAAGTACAAGCGGACTGACACTCTCACTTTCAATGATTTGAACCTCTCCTATGAGTTCAGTTTTAAATTCCGATGCTTCACTTCAGGTTTACTGTATCCCTTGGACCTTCTTATTGACGATGAAACACAGAAATTGCATCCGAATTTAATACAAAAGGCACAATGCCGACTCAAGTACAAGAGGTATGACACTCTCACTTTCTATGATTTGAACCTCTCCTGTGAGTGCAGTATTAGATTCCGATGCTTCACTTCAGGTTTACTGTATACCTTGCACCTTCTTATTGACGATGAAACACAGAAATTTCATCCGAATTTAATACAAAAGGCACAATGCCGACTTTAGTACAAGAGGACTGACACTCTCACTTTCTATGATTTGAACCTCTCCAGTGAGTCCAGTATTAGATTCAGACGCTTCACTTCAGGCTCACTGTATCCCTTGGACATTCTTGTTGACGAGGAAACACAGATATAGCATCCGAATTTAATACAAAAGGCACAATGGCGACTTAAGTACAAGAGGACTGACACTCCCACTTTCTATTATTTGAACCTCTCCTGTGAGTCCAGTTTTAAGTTCCGATGCTTCACTTAAGGTGTACTGTATCCCTTGGACCTTCTTATTGACGATGAAACACAGAAGTTGCATCCGAATTTAATACAAGAGGCACAGTACCGACATAAGTACAAGAGGACTGACGCTCTATCTATGATTTGAATCTCTCCTGTGAGGCCAGTTTTAGATTCCGATGCTTCATATCAAGTATACTGTATCCCTTGGACGTTCTTATTGACGATGAAACACAGAAATTGCATCCGAATTTAGAACAAAAGGCACAATGCCGACTTAAGTACAAGAGGGCTGACATTCTAACTTTCTATGATATGAACCTCTCCTGTGAGTCCAGTTTTAGATTCCGATGCTTCACTTCAGGTTTACTGTATCCCTTGGACCTTCTAATTGACGATGACACACAGTAATTGCATCGGAATTAAATTCAAAAGGCACAATTCCGACTTAAGTAAAAGAGGACTGACACTCTCACGTTCTATGACTTGAACATCTCCTGTGAGTCCAGTTTTAGAATCCGTTGCTTCACTTCATGTTTACTGTACCCCTTGGACGTTCTTGTTGACGAAAAAACACAGAATTGGCATCCGAATTTAATACAAAAGGCACAATGCCGACTCAAGTACAAGAGGTATGACACTCTCACTTTCTATGATTTGAACCTCTCCTGTGAGTGCAGTATTAGATTCCGATGCTTCACTTCAGGTTTACTGTATACCTTGCACCTTCTTATTGACGATGAAACACAGAAATTTCATCCGAATTTAATACAAAAGGCACAATGCCGACTTTAGTACAAGAGGACTGACACTCTCACTTTCTATGATTTGAACCTCTCCAGTGAGTCCAGTATTAGATTCAGACGCTTCACTTCAGGCTCACTGTATCCCTTGGACATTCTTGTTGACGAGGAAACACAGATATAGCATCCGAATTTAATACAAAAGGCACAATGGCGACTTAAGTACAAGAGGACTGACACTCCCACTTTCTATTATTTGAACCTCTCCTGTGAGTCCAGTTTTAAGTTCCGATGCTTCACTTAAGGTGTACTGTATCCCTTGGACCTTCTTATTGACGATGAAACACAGAAGTTGCATCCGAATTTAATACAAGAGGCACAGTACCGACATAAGTACAAGAGGACTGACGCTCTATCTATGATTTGAATCTCTCCTGTGAGGCCAGTTTTAGATTCCGATGCTTCATATCAAGTATACTGTATCCCTTGGACCTTCTTATTGACGATGAAACACAGAAATTGCATCCGAATTTAGAACAAAAGGCACAATGCCGACTTAAGTACAAGAGGGCTGACTTTCTAACTTTCTATGATATGAACCTCTCCTGTGAGTCCAGTTTTAGATTCCGATGCTTCACTTCAGGTTTACTGTATCCCTTGGACCTTCTAATTGACGATGACACACAGTAATTGCATCGGAATTAAATTCAAAAGGCACAATTCCGACTTAAGTAAAAGAGGACTGACACTCTCACGTTCTATGACTTGAACATCTCCTGTGAGTCCAGTTTTAGAATCCGTTGCTTCACTTCATGTTTACTGTACCCCTTGGACGTTCTTGTTGACGAAAAAACACAGAATTGGCATCCGAATTTAATACAAAAGGCACAATACCGACTTACGTACAAGAGGACTGACACTCTTACTTTCTATGATTTGAACCTCTCCTGTGAGTCCAGTCTTAGATTCTGATGCTTCACTTCAAGTTTACTATATACCTAGCACCTTCTTGTTGACGATGAAACACTGAAATTGCATCCGAATTTAATACAAAAGGCACAATGCCGACTTAAGTACAAGAGGACTGACACTCCTACTTTCTATGACTTGAACCTGCCCTGTGAGCCAATTTTAGATTCCGATGCTTCACTTCAGGTTTACTGTATCCCTTGGACGTTCTTATTGACGATTAAACACAGAAATTTCATCCGAATTTAATACAAAAGTCACAATGCCGACTTAAGTAAAAGAGGACTGACACTCTAACATTCTATGGTTTGAACCTCTCCTGGGAGTCCAGTTTTAGATTCCGATGCTTCTCTTATAGTTTACTGTATCCCTTGGACCTTCTTATTGACGATGAAACACAGAAATTGCATACGAATTTAATACAAAAGGCACAATAACGACTTAAGTACAAGAGGAGTAACACTCTAACTTTCTATGATTTAAATCTCTCCTGTGAGTCCAGTTTGAGATTCCGATGCTTCACTTCCGGTTTACTGTATCCCTTGGACCTTCTTATTGACGATGAAACACAGAAATTGCATCGGAATTTAATACAAATAGCATAATGCCGTCTTAAGTACAAGAGGACTGACACTCTCACTTTCTATGATTTGAACCTCTGCTGTGAGTCCAGTTTTAGATTCCGATGCTTCACTTCAGGTTTACTGTATCCATTGGACATTCTTATTGACGATGAAACACAGAAATTGCATCGGAATTAAATTCAAAAGGCACAATGCCGACTTAAGTAAAAGAGGACTGACACTCTCACTTTCTATGATTTGAACCTCTCCTGTGAGTCCAGTTTTAGCTTCCGATGCTTCACTTCAGGTTTAATGTATCCCTTGGACATTCTTATTGACGGTGAAACACAGACATTGCATCCGAATTTAATACAAAAGGCTCAATGCCGACTTAAGTAAAAGAGGACTAACACTCTAACATTCTATGATTTGAACCTCTCCTGTGAGTCCAGTTTTAGATTCCGATGTTTCACTTAAGGTTACTGTGTCCCTTGGACCTTCTTATTGACGATGAAACACCGAAATTGCATCGGAATTTAATACAAGAGGCACAATACCGACTTAAGTACAAGAGGACTGACACTCTAACTATCTATGATTTGAATCTCTCCTGTGAGTTTAGTTTTAGATTCCGATGCGTCACATCAAGTATACTGTATCCCTTGGACCTTCTAATTGAAGATGAAACATAGAACTTGCATTCGAATTTAGAACAAAAAGCACATGCCGACTTAAGTACAAGAGGACTGACATTCTAACTTTCTATGATATGAAACTCTCCTGAGAGTCCAGTTTTAGATTCCGATGCTTCACTTCAGGTTTACTGTTTCCCTTGGACGTTCTTATTTACGATGAAGCACATAAATTGCATCCGAATTTAATACAAATGGCACAATGCCGACTTAAGTACAAGAGGACTGACACTCTCACTTTCTATGATTTGAACCTGTGATGTGAGTCCAGTTTTAGATTCCGATGCTTCAATTCAGGTTTACTGTATCCCTTGCACCATCTTATTGACGATGAAACACAGAAATTGCATCGGAATTTAATACAAAAGGCACAATGCCGACTTAAGTAAAAGAGGACTGACACTCTAACTTTCTATTATTTGAACCTCTCCTGCGATTCCAGTTTAGATTCCGATGCTTCACTTCAGGTTTACTGTATCCCTTGGAGTTTCTTATTGACGATGAAACACAGAAATTGCATCCGAATTTAATACAAAAGGCACAATACCGACTTAAGTACAAGAGGAGTGACACTCTAACTTCCAATGATTTGAAACTCTCCTGTAAGACCAGTTTTAGATTCTGATGCTTCACTTCAGGTTTACTGTATCCCTTGGACCGTCTTATTGACGATGAAACACAGAATTGTCCGAATTTAATACAACAGGCACAATGCCGGCTTAAGTGTAAGAGGACTGACACTCTAACTTTCTATGATTTGAACCTCTCCTGTGAGTCTAGTTTTAGAATCCGATGCTTCACGTCAGGTTTACAGTATCCCTTGGACCTTCTTATTGACGATGAAACTCAGAAATTGCATCCGAATTTAATACAAATGGCACAAAGTTGACTTAAGTACAAGACGACTGACACTCTCACTTTCAATGATTTGAACCTCTCCTATGAGTTCAGTTTTAAATTCCGATGCTTCACTTCAGGTTTACTGTATCGCTTGGACCTTCTTATTGACGATGAAACACAGAAATTGCATCCGAATTTAATACAAATGGCACAAAGTTGACTTAAGTACAAGAGGACTGACACTCTCACTTTCAATGATTTGAACCTCTCCTATGAGTCCAGTTTTAAGTTCCGATGCTTCACTTCAGGTTTACTGTATCCCTTGGACATTCTTATGGACGATGAAACACAGAAATTGCATCGGAATTAAATTCAAAAAGCACAGTGCCGACTTAAGTAAAAGAGGACTGACACTCTCACTTTCTATGATTTGAACCCCTCCTGTAAGTCCAGTTTTAGATTCCGATGCTTCACTTAAGGTGTACTGTATCCCTTGGACCTTCTTATTGACGATGAAACACAGAAATTGCATCCGAATTTAATACAAGAGGCACAATACCGACATAAGTACAAGAGGACTGACACTCTATCTATGATTTGAATCTCTCCTGTGAGGCCAGTTTTAGATTCCGATGCTTCATATCAAGTATACTGTATCCCTTGGACCTTCTTATTGACGATGAAACACAGAAATTGCATCCGAATTTAGAACAAAAGGCACAATGCTGACTTAAGGACAAGAGGGCTGACATTCTAACTTTCTATGATATGAACCTCTCCTGTGAGTCCAGTTTTAGATTCCGATGCTTCACTTCAGATTTACTGTATCCCTTGGACCTTCTAATTGACGATGACACACAGTAATTGCATCGGAATTAAATTCAAAAGGCACAATTCTGACTTAAGTAAAAGAGGACTGACACTCTCACGTTCTATGATGAACCTCTCCTGTGAGTCCAGTTTTAGAATCCGTTGCTTCACTTCATGTTTACTGTACCCCTTGGACGTTCTTGTTGACGATAAAACACAGAATTGGCATCCGAATTTAATACAAATGGCACAATACCGACTTACGTACAAGAGGACTGACACTCTTACTTTCTATGATTTGAACCTCTCCTGTGAGTCCAGTCTTAGATTCTGATGCTTCACTTCAGGTTTACTATATACCTAGCACCTTCTTGTTGACGATGAAACACTGAAATTGCATCCGAATTTGATACAAAAGGCACAATGCCGACTTAAGTACAAGAGGACTGACACTCCTACTTTCTATGATTTGAACCTCACCTGTGAGTCCAGTTTTAGATTATGATGCTTCACTTCAGGTTTACTGTATCCCTTTGACGTTCTTATTGACGATTAAACACAGAAATTTCATCCGAATTTAATACAAAAGTCACAATGCCGAATTAAGTAAAAGAGGACTGACACTCTAACATTCTACGATTTGAACCTCTCCTGTGAGTCCAGTTTTAGATTCCGATGCTTCTCTTAAGGTTTACTGCATTCCTTGGACTTTCTTATTGACGAAGAAACACAGAAATTGCATACGAATTTAATACAAAAGGCACAATACCGACTTAAGTACAAGAGGAGTAACACTCTAACTTTCTATGATTTGAATCTCTCCTGTGAGTCCAGTTTGAGATTCCGATGCTTCACTTCAGGTTTACTGTATCCCTTGGACCTTCTTATTGACGATGAAACACAGAAATTGCATCGGAATTTAATACAAATGGCATAATGCCGTCTTAAGTGCAAGAGGACTGACACTCTCACTTTCTATGATTTGAACCTCTCCTGTGAGCCCAGTTTTAGATTCCGATGCTTCACTTCAGGTTTACTGTAGCCATTGGACATTCTTATTGACGATGAAACACAGAAATTGCATCGGAATTAAATTCAAAAGGCACAATGCCAACTTAAGTAAAAGAGGACTGACACTCTCACTTTCTATGATTTGAACCCCTCCTGTTCGTCCAGTTTTTTAATCCGATGCTTCACTTCAGGTTCACTGTATCAGTTGGACCTTCTTATTGACGATTAAACACAGAGTTTGCATCCGTATTTTATACAAAAGGCACAATGGCGACTTAATTACTAGAGGACTGAAACTCTCACTTTCCATGATATGAACCTCTCCTGTGAGTCCAGTCTTAGATTCCGATGCTTCACTTCAGGTTTACTGTATCCCTTGGACATTCTTATTGACGGTGAAACACAGACATTGCATCCGAATTTAATACAAAAGGCTCAATGCCGACTTAAGTAAAAGAGGACTAACACTCTAACATTCTATGATTTGAACCTCTCCTGTGAGTCCAGTTTTAGATTCCGATGCTTCACATCAAGTATACTGTACCCCTTGGACCTTCCTATTGACGATGAAACACAGAAACTGCATCCGAATTTAGAACAAAAGGCACAATGCCGACTTAAGTACAAGAGGGCTGACATTCTAACTTTCTATGATATGAACCTCTACTGTGAGTCCAGTTTTAGATTCCGATGCTTCACTTCAGGTTTACTGTATCCCTTGGACCTTCTTATTGACGATGAAACCCAGAAATTGCATCCGAATTTAATACAAAAGGCACAATACCGACTTAAGAACAAGAGGAGTAACACTCTAACTTTCTATGATTTGAATCTCTCCTGTGAGTCCAGTTTTAGATTCACATGCTTCACTTCAGGTTTACTGTATCCCTTGGACCTTCTTATTGACGATGAAACATAGAAATTGCATCCGAATTTAATACAAATGGCACAATGCCGTCTTAAGTACAAGAGGACTGACACTCTCACTTTTTATGATTTAAACCTCTCCTGTGACTCCAGTTTTAGATTCCGAAGCTTCACTTCAGGTTTACTGTATCCCTTGGACATTCTTATTGACGATGAAACACAGAAATTGCATCGGAATTAAATCCAAAAAGCACAATGCCAACTTAAGTAAAAGAGGACTGACACTCTCACTTTCTATGATTTGAACCCCTCCTGTGAGTCCAGTTTTTGATTCTGATGCTTCACTTCAGGTTCACTGTATCAGTTGGACCTTCTTATTGACGATTAAACACAGAGTATGCATCCGAATTTAATACAAAAGGCACAATGGCGACTTAAGTACTAGAGGACTGACACTCTCACTTTCCATGATTTGAACCTCTCCTGTGAGTCCAGTCTTAGATTCCGATGCTTCACTTCAGGTTTACTGTATCCCTTGGACATTCTTATTGACGGTGAAACACAGACATTGCATCCGAATTTAATACAAAAGGCTCAATGCCGACTTAAGTAAAAGAGGACTAACACTCTAACATTCTATGATTTGAACCTCTGCTGTGAGTCCAGTTTTAGATTCCGATGCTTCACATCAAGTATACTGTATCCCTTGGACCTTCTAATTGACGATGAAACACAGAACTTGCATCCAAATTTAGAACAAAAGGCACATGCCGACTTAAGTACAAGAGGACTGACATTCTAACTTTCTATGATATGAACCTCTCCTGTGAGTCCAGTTTTAGATTCCGATGCTTCACTTCAGGTTTACTGTATCCCTTGGACCTTCTTATTGACGATGAAGCACATAAATTGCATCCGAATTTAATACAAATGGCACAATGCCGACTTATGTACAAGAGGACTGACACTCTCACTTTCTATGATTTGAACCTCTGATGTGAGTCCAGTTTTAGATTCCGATGCTTCACTTCAGGTTTACTGTATACCTTGCACCATCTTATTGACGATGAAACACAGAAATTGCATCGGAATTTAATACAAAAGCACAATGCCGACTTAAGTAAAAGAGGACTGACACTTTAACACACTATGATTTGAACCTCTCCCTTGAGTCCAGTATTAGATTCAGTTGCTTCACTTAAGGTTTACTGTATCCCTTGGACCTTCTTATTGACGATGAAACACAGAATTGGCATCCGAATTTAATACAAAAGGCACAATACCGACTTAAGTGCAATAGGACTGACACTCTCACATTCTATGATTTGAACCTCTCCTGTGAGTCCAGTCATAGATTCCGATGCTTCACTCCAGGTTTACTGTATACCTAGCACCTTCTTGTTGACGATGAAACACGGAGTTTGCATCCGAATTTAACACAAAAGGCACAATGCCGACTTAAGTGCAAGAGGACTGACTCTCTAACTTTCTATGATTTGAACCTCTCCTGTGAGTCTACTTTTAGATTCCGATGCTTCACTTCAGGTTTACAGTATCCCTTGGACCTTCTTATTGACGATGAAACTCAGAAATTGCATCCGAATTTAATACAAAAGGCACAATGCCGACTCAAGTACAAGAGGAATGACACTCTCACTTTCTATGATTTGAACCTCTCCTGTGATTGCAGTTTTAGATTCCGATGCGTCACTTCAGGATTACTGTATACTTTGCACCTTCTTATTGACGATGAAACACAGAAATTTCATCCGAATTTAATACAAAAGGCACAATGCCGACTTTAGTACAAGAGGGCTGACACTCTCACTTTCCATGATTTGAACCTCTCCAGTGAGTCCAGTTTTAGATTCAGATGCTTCACTTCAGGCTTACTGTATCCCTTGGACATTCTTATTGAGGAGGAAACACAGAAATAGCATCCGAATTTAATACAAAAGGCACAATGGCGACTTAAGTACAAGAGGACTGACACTCTCACTTTCTATTATTTGAACCTCTCCTGTGAGTCCTGTTTTTAGTTCCGATGCTTCACTTCAGGTTTACTGTATCCCTTGGACCTTCTTATTGACGATGACACACAGAGTTTGCATCCGAATTTAATACAAAAGGCACAATGCCGACTTAAGTACATGAGGACTGACAACCTAACTTTCTATGAATTGAAGCTCTCCTGTGAGTCCAGTTTTAGATTTTGATGCTTCACTTCAGGTTTAATGTATCCCTTGGACCTTCTTATTGACGATGACACACAGAAATTGCATCGTAATTAAATTCAAAAGGCACAATTCCGACTTAAGTAAAAGAGGACTGACACTCTCACTTACTATGATTTGAACCTCTCCTGTGAGTCCAGTTTGAGATTCCGTTGCTTCACTTCAGGTTTACTGTATCCCTTGGACGTTCTTATTGACGATAAAACACAGTAATTGGAGCGGAATTAAATTCAAAAGGCACAATGCCGACATAAGTGCAAGAGGACTGACACTCTAACTCTCTATGATTAGAACCTCTCCTGTGAGTCCAGTCTCAGATTCCGATGCTTCACTTCAGGTTTACTGTATACCTAGCAACTTGTTGTTGACGATGAAGCACTGAAATTGCATCCGAATTTAATTCAAAGGGCACAATGCCGACTCAAGTACAAGAGGACTGACACTCTCACTTTCTATGATTTGAACCTATTGTGTGAGTGTAGTTTTTAATTCCGATGCTTCACTTCAGGTTTACTGTATACCTTGCACCTTCTTATTGACGATGAAACACAGATATTTCTTCCGAATTTAATAGAAAAGGCACAATGCCGACTTTAGTACAAGAGTACTGACACTCTCACTTTCCATGTTTTGAACCTCCCCTGTGAGTCCAGTTTTAGATTCAGATGCTTCACTTCAGGTTTACTGTTTCCCTTGGACATTCTTATTGACGATGAAACACAGAAATTGCATCCGAATTTAATACAAAAGGCACAATGCCGACTCAAGTACAAGAGGACTGACACTCTAACTTTCTATGATTTGAACCTCTCCTGTGAGTCCAGTTTCAGATTCCGATGCTTCACTTCAGGTTTACTGTATACCTTGCACCTTCTTATTGACGATGAAACACAGAAATTGCATCCGCATTTAATACAGAAGCACAATGCCGACTTAAGTACAAGAGGACTGACACTCTCACTCTCTACGATTTGAACCTATCCTGTGCGTCCAGTTTTAGATTCCGATGCTTCACTTCAAGATTACTGAATACCTTGCACCTTCTTATTGACGATGAAACACAGAGTTTGCATCCGAATTTAATACAAAAGGCACAATGCCGACTTAAGTACAAGAGTACTGATACTCTAACTTTCTATGATTTGAACCTCTTGTGTGAGTCTAGTTTTAGATTCCGATGCTTCACTTCACGTTTACTGTATACCTTGCACCATCTTATTGACGATGAAACACAGAAATTCCATCCGAATTTAATACATAAGGCACAATGCCGACTTAAGTACAAGAGGACTAACACACTCACTTTCTATGATTTGTACCTTTCCTGTGAGACCAGTTTTAGATTCCGATGCTTAACTTCAGGTTCACTGTATACCTTGCACCTTCTTATTGACGATGAAACACAGAAATTGCATCCGCATTTAATACAAAAGCACAATGCCGACTTAAGTACAAGAGGACTGACACTCTCACTTTGTACGATTTGAACCTCTCCTGTTAGTCCAGTTTTAGATTCCGATGCTTCACTTCAAGATTACTGTATACCTTGCACACTCTTATTGACGATGAAACACAGAAATTGCTCCGAATTTAATACAACAGGCACAATGCCGACTTAAGTACCAGAGGACTGACACTCTCACTTTCTATGATTTGAACCTCTCCTATGAGTTCAGTTTTAGATTCCGATGCTTCACTTCAGGTTTACTGTATCCCTTAGACCTTCTTATTGGCGATGAAACACAGAAATTGCATCCGAATTTAATACAAAGTGCACAATGCCGACTCAAGTACAAGAGGACTGACACTCTCACTTTCTATGATTTGAACCTCTCCTGTGAGACCAGTTTTTAATTCCGATGCTTCACTTCAGGTTTACTGTATACCTTGCACCTTCTTATTGACGATGAAACACAGAAATTTCATCCGATTTTAATACAAAAGGCACAATGCCGATTTTAGTACAAGATGTATTCCGATGCTTCACTTCAGTTTTGCTGTATGCCTCTGACTTTCTTATTGACGATGAAACACAGAAATTGCATCGGAATTAAATACAAACATCACAATGTCGACTTAAGTACAAGAAAACTGACTCTTTTTACTGTCTATGCCTTGAACCATTCCTGTGACACAAGTTATAGTTTCCGATGCTTCACTTTAGGTTTACTGTATCCCTCTGACCTTCTTATTGGCGATGAAAATCAGATATTGCATCGGAAATAAATACAAAGGGCACAATGCCGACATAATTACAAGAAAAATGACTCTTCTTACTGTCTATGTTTTGAACCATACCTGTGACACTAGTTATTGATTCCGATGCTTCACTTCAGGTATACTGTATCCCTCTGACCTTCTAATTGACGATGAAACACAGAAATTACATCGGAATTAGATATAAAAGTCACAATGCCGATTTAAGTACAAGAAAACTTACTCTTCTCACTGTCGATGCTTTGAACCATTCCTGTGACACTAGTAATAGATTCCGATGTTTCACTTCAGGTTCACTGTATGCCTCTGACTTTCTTATTGACTGTGAAACCCTGAAATTGTATCGGAATTAAATACAAAAGGCATAATGCCCACATAAGTACAAGAAAACTGACTCTTGATACTGTCTATGTTTTGAACCATTCCTGGGACACTAGTTATAGATTCCGATGCTTCACGTCAGGTTTACTGTATCCCTCTGACCTTCTTATTGACGATGAAACACAGAAATTGCATCGGAATTAAATACAAAAGGCACAATGCCGACTTAAGTACAAGAAAACTGTCTCTTCTTACTGTCTATGTTGTGAACAATTCATGTGACACTCGTTATAGATTCCGTTGCTTTACTTCAGGTTTACTGAATCTCTCTGACCTTCGTATTGACGATGAAACACAGAAATTGCTTCGGAATTAAATACAAAAGGCACAATGCCGTCTTAAGTACGAGATAACTGACCCTTCTTACTGTCTGTGGTTTGAACCATTCCTGTTACACTAGTTATAGATTCCGATGCTTCACTTCAGGTTTACTGTATCCCTCTGACCTTCCTATTGACGATGAAACGCAGAAATAGCATCGGAATTAAATAGAAATGGCACAATGCCGACCTAAGTACAAGAAAACTAACTCTTCTTAATGTCTATGTTTTGAACCATTCCTGTGACACTAGTTAAGGATTCCGATGCTTCACTTCCGGTTTACTGTATCCCTCCGACCGTCTTATTGACGATGAAACACAGAAATTGCATCGGAAGTAAATAGAAAAGTCACAATGCCGACTTAAGTACAAGAAAACTAACTCTTCTAACTGTCTATGTTTGAACCATTCCTGTTACACTAGTTATAGATTCCGATGCTTCACTTCAGCTTTACTGTATCCCTCTGACCTTCGTATTGACGATGAAACACACAATTTGAAACGGAATTAAATACAAAATGCACAATGCCGACTTAAGTACAAGAAAATTGACTCTTCTTACTGTCTATGTTTTGAACCATTCCTGTGACACTAGTTATAGATTCCGATGCTTCACTTCAGGTTTACTGTATCCTTCTGAAGTTCTTATTGACGATGAAACACAGAAATTGCATCGGAATTAAATACAATAGGCACAATGCCGACTTAAGTACAAGATAACTGACTCTTCTTACTGTGTGAGATTTGAACCATTCCTGTGACACTAGTTATAGAATCCTATGCTTCACTTCAGGTTTACTGTATCCCTCTGAAACACAGAAATTGCATCAGAATTAAATACAAAAGGCACAATGCCGACTTAAGGACAAGAAAACTGACTCTTCTTACTGTCTATGTTTGAACCATTCCTGTGATACTAGTCATAGATTCCGATGCTTCACTTCAGGTTTACTGTATCCCTCTGACCTTCTTATTGACGATGAAACACAGAAATTGCATCGGAATTAAATAGAAAAGTCACAATGCCGACTTAAGTACAAGAAAATTGACTCTTCTTACTGTCTATGCCTTGAACCATTCCTGTGACACAAGTTATAGATTCCGATGCTTCACTTTAGGTTTACTGTATCCCGCTGACCATCTTCTTGACGATGAAAAACAGATATTGCATCGGAAATAAATACAAAAGGCACAATGCCGACTTAATTACAAGAAAAATGACTCTTCTTACTGTCTATGTTTTGAACCATACCTGTGAGACTAGTTACAGATTCCGATGCTTCACTTCAGGTTTACTGTATACCTCTGACCTCCTTATTGACGTTGAATCACAGAAATTGCATCGGAATTAAATACAAAAGGCACATTGCTGACTTAAGTACAAGAAAAATGACTCTTCTTACTGTCTATGTTTTGAACCATTCATCTGACACTAGTTATAGATTCCGATGCTTCACTTCAGGTTTACTGTATCCCTCTGACCTTCCTATTGACGATGAAACACAGAAATTGCATTGGAATTAAATACAAAAGGCACAATGCTGACTTAAGTACAAGAAAACTGACTCTTCTTACTGTCTATGATTTGAACCATTCATGTGACACTAGTTATGGATTCCGATGCTTCACTTCAGGTTTACTGTATCCCTCTGACCTTCTTATTGACGATAAAACACCGAAATTGCATCGCAATTAAATACAAAAGGCACAATGCCGACTTAAGTACAAGAAAACCGCCTCTTCTTACTGTCAATGTTTTGAACAATTCATGTGACACTCGTTATAGATTCCGATGCTTTACTTCAGGTTTACTGTATCCCTCTGACCTTCTTATTGACGATGAAACACAGAAATTGCTTCGGAATTAAATACAAAAGGCACAATGCCGACTTAAGTACAAGATAACTGACTCTTCTTGCTGTCAATATTTTGAACCATTCCTGTGACACTAGTTATAGATTCCGATGCTTCACTTCAGGTTTACTGTATCCCTTCGACCTTCTTATAGACGATAATACATAGAAATTGCATCGGAATTAAATAGAAAAGGCACAAGGCCGACTTCAGAACAAGAAAACTGACTATTCTTACTGTCTATGTTTTGAACCATTACTGTGACACTAGTTATAGATTCCGATGCTTCACTTCAGGTTCACTGTATCCCTCTGACCTTCTTTTTGACGATGAAACAAAGAAATTGCATCGGAATGAAATACAAAAGTCACAATTCCGACTTAAGTACGAGAAAACTGACTCTTCTTACTGTCTATGTTTTGAACCGTTCCTGTGACACTAGTTGTAGATTCCGATGCTTCACTTCAGGTTTACTGTATCCCTCCGACCTTTTATAGACGATGAAACATAGAAATTGGATCGGAATGAAATGGAAAAGGCACAATGCCGACTTAAGTACAAGTAAACTGACTCCTCTTACTGTCTATGTTTTGAACCATTCCTGTGACACTAGTTATAGATTCCGATGCTCCACTCCAGGTTTACTGTATCCCTCTGACTTTCTTATTGATGATGAAACACTGAAATTGCATCGGAATTAAATACAAAATGCACAGTGCCGACTTAAGTACAAGAAAACTGACTCTTCTTACTGTCTATGTTTTGAACCATTCCTGTGACACTTGTTATAGATTCCGATGCTTCACTTCAGTTTTACTGTATGCCTCTGACCTTCGTATTGTCGATGAAACACAGAAATTGCATCGGAATTAAATACAAACATCACAATGCCGACTTAAGTACAAGAAAACTGACTCTTCTTACTGTCTATGTTTTGAACCATTCCTGTGACACTAGTTATAGATTCTGATGCTTCACTTCAGGTTTACTGTATCCCTCTGACCTTCTTATTGACGATGAAACACAGAAATTGCATCGGAATTAAATAGAAAAGTCACAATGCCGACTTAGGTACAAGGAAACTGACTCTTCTTACTGTCTATGTCTTGAACCATTCCTGTGACACAAGTTATAGATTCCGATGCTTCACTTTAGGTTTACTGTATCCCTCTGACCTTCTTATTGGCGGTGAAAAACAGATATTGCATCGGAAATAAATACAAAGGGCACAATGCCGACTTAATTACAAGAAAATCGACTCTTCTTACTGTCTATGTTTTGAACCATACCTGTGACACTAGTTACAGATTCCGATGCTTCACTTCAGGTTTACTGTATACCTCTGACCTTCTTATTGACGATGAATCACAGAAATTGCATCGGAATTAAATACAAAAGGCACAATGCTGACTTAAGTACAAGAAAAATGACTCTTCTTACTGTCTATGGTTTGAACCATTCATGTGACACTAGTTATAGATTCCGATGCTTCACTTCAAGTTTACTGTATCCCTCTGACCTTCTTATTGACGATGATACACAGAAATTACATCGGAATTAGATATAAAAGGCACAATGCCGATTTAAGTACAAGAAAACTGACTCTTCTTACTGTCTATGTTTTGAACCATTACTGTGACACTAGTTATAGATTCCGATCCTTCACTTCAGGTTCACTGTATCCCTCTGACCTACTTTTTGACGATGAAGCACAGAAATTGCATCGGAATTAAATACAAAAGGCACAATTCCGACCTAAGTACAAGAAAAAAGACTCTTCTTACTGTCTATGTTTTGAACCATTCCTGTGACACTAGTTATAGATGCCGATGCTTCACTTCAGGTTTACTGTATGCCTCTGACTTTCTTATTGACTATGAAACACTGAAATTGCATCGGAATTAAATACAAGAGGCACAATGCCGACTTCACTACAAGAAGACAGACTCTTCTTTCTGTCTATGTTTTGAACCATTCCTGTGACACTAGTTATAGATTCCGATGCTTCACTTGAGGTTTATTGTAACCCTCTGACCTTCTTATTGATGATGAAACACAGAAATTGCATCGGAATTAAATACAAAAGGCACAATGCCGATTTAAGTACAAGAAAACTGACTCCTCTTACTGTCTACGTTTTGAACCATTCGTGTGACACCAGTTATATATTCCGATGCTTCACTTCAGGTTTACTGTATGCCTCTGACCTTCTTAGTGACGACGAAACACAGAATTTGCTTCGGAATTAAATACAAAAGGCACAATGCCGACTTATGTACAAGAAAACTGACTCTTCTTACTGTCTATGTTTTGAACCATTCCTGTGACACTAGTTATAGATTCCGATGCTTCACTTCAGGGTTACTGTATCCCTCTGACCTTCCTATTGACGATGAAACACAGAAATTGCATCGGAATTAAATACAAAAGGCACAATGCCGACTTAAGTACAACAAAACTGACTCTTCTTACTGTCTATGTTTTGAACCATTTATGTGACACTCGTTATAGATTCCGATACTTTACTTCAGGTTTACTGTATCCCTCTGACATTCTTATTGACGATGAAACACAGACATTGCTTCGGAATTAAATACAAAAAGCACAATGCCGACTTAAGTACAAGATAACTGACTCTTCTTACTGTCAATGCTTTGAACCATTCCTGTGACACTACTTATAGATTCCGATGCTTCACTTCAGGTTTACTGTATCCCTCCGACCTTCTAATAGACGATGAAACATAGAAATTGCATCGGAATTAAATAGAAAAGGCACAAGGCCGACTTCAGTACAAGAAAACTGACTCTTCTTACTGTCTATGTTTTGAACCATTCCTGCGACACTAGTTATAGATTCCGATGCTTCACTTCAGGGTTACTGTATCCCTCCGACCTTCTTATAGACGATGAAACATAGACATAGCATCGGAATTAAATAGAAAAGGCACAATGCCGACTTAAGTACAAGTAAACTGACTCTTCTTACTGTCTATGTTTTGAACCATTCCTGTGACACTAGTTATAGATTCCGATGCTCAACTTCAGGTTTACTGTATCCCTCTGACCTTCTTATTGATGATGAAACACTGAAATTGCATCGGAATTAAATACAAAATGCACAGTGCCGACTTAAGTACAAGAAAACTGACTCTTCTTACTGTCTATGTTTTGAACCATTCCTGTGACACTTGTTATAGATTCCGATGCTTCACTTCAGTTTTACTGTATGCCTCTGACCTTCTTATTGACGATGAAACACAGAAATTGCATCGGAATTAAATACAAACATCACAATGCCGACTTAAGTATAAGAAAACTGACTCTTCTTACTGTCTATGTTTTGAACCATTCCTGTGACACTAGTAATAGATTCCGATGTTTCACTTCAGGTTTACTGTATGCCTCTGACTTTCTTATTGACTGTGAAACACTGAAATTGTATCGGAATTAAATACAAAAGGCACAATGCCGACTTAAGTACAAGAAAACTGACTCTTGTTACTGTCTATGTTTTGAACCATTCCTGGGACACTAGTTATAGATTCCGATGCTTCACGTCAGGTTTACTGTATCCCTCTGACCTTCTTATTGACGATGAAACACAGAAATTGCATCGGAATTAAATACAAAAGGCACAATGCCGACTTAAGTACAAGAAAACTGTCTCTTCTTACTGTCTATGTTGTGAACAATTCATGTAACACTCGTTATAGATTCCGTTGCTTTACATCAGGTTTACTGTATCCCTCTGACCTTCTTATTGACGATGAAACACAGAAATTGCATCGGAATTAAATACAAAAGGCACAATGCCGTCTTAAGTACGAGATAACTGACCCTTCTTACTGTCTGTGGTTTGAACCATTCCTGTTACACTAGTTATAGATTCCGATGCTTCACTTCAGGTTTACTGTATCCCTCTGACCTTTCTATTGACGATGAAACACAGAAATTGCATCGGAATGAAATAGAAAAGTCAAAATGCCGACTTAAGTACAGGAAAACTAACTCTTCTAACTGTCTATGTTTGAACCATTCCTGTTACACTAGTTATAGATTCCGATGCTTCACTTCAGGTTTACTGTATCGCTCTGACCTTCGTATTGACGATGAAACACACAATTTGCAACGGAATTAAATACAAAATGCACAATGCCGACTTAAGTACAAGAAAATTGACTCTTCTTACTGTCTATGTTTTGAACCATTCCTGTGACACTAGTTATAGATTCCGATGCTTCACTTCAGGTTTACTGTATCCTTCTGAAGTTCTTATTGACGATAAAACACAGAAATTGCATCGGAATTAAATACAATAGGCACAATGCCGACTTAAGTACAAGATAACTGACTCTTCTTACTGTGTAAGTTTTGAACCATTCCTGTGACACTAGTTATAGAATCCTATGCTTCACTTCAGGTTTACTGTATCCCTCTGACCTTCTTATTGACGATGAAACACAGAAATTGCATCAGAATTAAATACAAAAGGCACAATGCCGACTTAAGTACAAGAAAACTGACTCTTCTTACTGTCTATGTTTGAACCATTCCTGTGACACTAGTCATAGATTCCGATGCTTCACTTCAGGTTTACTGTATCCCTCTGACCTACTTATTGACGATGAAACACAGAAATTGCATCGGAATTAAATAGAAAAGTCACAATGCCGATTTAAGTACAAGAAAACTGACTCTTCTTACTGTCTCTGACTTGAACCACTCCTGTGACACAAGTTATAGATTCCGATGCTTCACATTAGGATTACTGTATCCCGCTGACCATCTTCTTGACGATGAAAAACAGATATTGCATCGGAAATAAATACAAAAGTCACAATGCCGACTTAATTACAAGAAAAATGACTCTTCTTACTGTCTATGTTTTGAACCATACCTGTGACACTAGTTACAGATTCCGATGCTTCACTTCAGGTTTACTGTATACCTCTGACCTCCTTATTGACGATGAATCACAGAAATTGCATCGGAATTAAATACAAAAGGCACAATGCTGACTTAAGTACTGGAAAAATGACTCTTTTTACTGTCTATGTTTTGAACCATTCATGTGACACTAGTTATAGATTCCGATGCTTCACTTCAAGTTTACTGTATCCCTCTGACCTTCTTATTGACGATGAAACACAGAAATTGCTTCGGAATTAAATACAAAAGGCACAATGCCGACTTAACTACAAGATAACTGACTCTTCTTACTGTCAATGTTTTGAACCATTCATGTGACACTAGTTATAGATTCCGATGCTTCACTTCAAGTTTACTGTATCCCTCTGACCTTCTTATTGACGATGATACACAGAAATTGCATCGGAATTAAATACAAAAGGCACAAGGCCGACTTCAGTACAAGAAAACTGACTCTTCTCACTGTCTATGTTTTGAACCATTCCTGTGACACTAGTTATAGATTCCGATGCTTCACTTCAGGTTTACTGTATCCCTCTGACCTTCTTGTTGACGATGAAACACAGAAATTACATCGGAATTAGATATAAAAGGCACAATGCCGATTTAAGTACAATAAAACTGACTCTTCTTACTGTCTATGTTTTGAACCATTACTGTGACACTAGTTATAGATTCCGATCCTTCACTTCAGGTTCACTGTATCCCTCTGACCTAATTTTTGACGATGAAGCACAGAAATTGCATCGGAATTAAATACAAAAGGCACAATTCCGACCTAAGTACAAGAAAACTGACTCTTCTTACTGTCTATGTTTTGAACCATTCCTGTGACACTAGTTATAGATGCCGATGCTTCACTTCAGGTTTACTGTATGCCTCTGACTTTCTTATTGACTATGAAACACTGAAATTGCATCGGAATTAAATACAAGAGGCACAATGCCGACTTCACTACAAGAAGACAGACTCTTCTTTCTGTCTATGTTTTGAACCATTCCTGTGACACTAGTTATAGATTCCGACGCTTCACTTGAGGTTTATTGTATCCCTCTGACCATCTTATTGACGATGAAACATAGAAATTGCATCGGAATTAAATACAAAAGGCACAATGCCGATTTAAGTACAAGAAAACTGACTCCTCTTACTGTCTACGTTTTGAACCATTCGTGTGACACCAGTTATATATTCCGATGCTTCACTTCAGGTTTACTGTATGCCTCTGACCTTCTTAGTGACGACGAAACACAGAATTTGCTTCGGAATTAAATACAAAAGGCACAATGCCGACTTATGTACAAGAAAACTGACTCTTCTTACTGTCTATGTTTTGAACCATTCCTGTGACACTAGTTATAGATTCCGATGCTTCACTTCAGGGTTACTGTATCCCTCTGACCTTCCTATTGACGATGAAACACAGAAATTGCATCGGAATTAAATACAAAAGGCACAATGCCGACTTAAGTACAAGAAAACTGACTCTTCTTACTGTCTATGTTTTGAACCATTTCTGTGACACTCGTTATAGATTCCGATACTTTACTTCAGGTTTACTGTATCCCTCTGACATTCTTATTGACGATGAAACACAGACATTGCTTCGGAATTAAATACAAAAGGCACAATGCCGACTTAAGTACAAGATAACTGACTCTTCTTACTGTCAATGCTTTGAACCATTCCTGTGACACTACTTATAGATTCCGATGCTTCACTTCAGGTTTACTGTATCCCTCCGACCTTCTAATAGACGATGAAACATAGAAATTGCATCGGAATTAAATAGAAAAGGCACAAGGCCGACTTCAGTACAAGAAAACTGACTCTTCTTACTGTCTATGTTTTGAACCATTCCTGCGACACTAGTTATAGATTCCGATGCTTCACTTCAGGGTTACTGTATCCCTCCGACCTTCTTATAGACGATGAAACATAGACATAGCATCGGAATTAAATAGAAAAGGCACAATGCCGACTTAAGTACAAGTAAACTGACTCTTCTTACTGTCTATGTTTTGAACCATTCCTGTGACACTAGTTATAGATTCCGATGCTCCACTTCAGGTTTACTGTATCCCTCTGACCTTCTTATTGATGATGAAACACTGAAATTGCATCGGAATTAAATACAAAATGCACAGTGCCGACTTAAGTACAAGAAAACTGACTCTTCTTAGTGTCTATGTTTTGAACCATTCCTGTGACACTTGTTATAGATTCCGATGCTTCACTTCAGTTTTACTGTATGCCTCTGACCTTCTTATTGACGATGAAACACAGAAATTGCATCGGAATTAAATACAAACATCACAATGCCTACTTAAGTATAAGAAAACTGACTCTTCTTACTGTCTATGTTTTGAACCATTCCTGTGACACTAGTAATAGATTCCGATGTTTCACTTCAGGTTTACTGTATGCCTCTGACTTTCTTATTGACTGTGAAACACTGAAATTGTATCGGAATTAAATACAAAAGGCACAATGCCGACTTAAGTACAAGAAAACTGACTCTTGTTACTGTCTATGTTTTGAACCATTCCTGGGACACTAGTTATAGATTCCGATGCTTCACGTCAGGTTTACTGTATCCCTCTGACCTTCTTATTGACGATGAAACACAGAAATTGCATCGGAATTAAATACAAAAGGCACAATGCCGACTTAAGTACAAGAAAACTGTCTCTTCTTACTGTCTATGTTGTGAACAATTCATGTAACACTCGTTATAGATTCCGTTGCTTTACATCAGATTTACTGTATCCCTCTGACCTTCTTATTGACGATGAAACACAGAAATTGCATCGGAATTAAATACAAAAGGCACAATGCCGTCTTAAGTACGAGATAACTGACCCTTCTTACTGTCTGTGGTTTGAACCATTCCTGTTACACTAGTTATAGATTCCGATGCTTCACTTCAGGTTTACTGTATCCCTCTGACCTTTCTATTGTCGATGAAACACAGAAATTGCATCGGAATGAAATAGAAAAGTCACAATGCCGACTTAAGTACAGGAAAACTAACTCTTCTAACTGTCTACGTTTGAACCATTCCTGTTACACTAGTTATAGATTCCGATGCTTCACTTCAGGTTTACTGTATCGCTCTGACCTTCGTATTGACGATGAAACACACAATTTGCAACGGAATTAAATACAAAATGCACAATGCCGACTTAAGTACAAGAAAATTGACTCTTCTTACTGTCTATGTTTTGAACCATTCCTGTGACACTAGTTATAGATTCCGATGCTTCACTTCAGGTTTACTGTATCCTTCTGAAGTTCTTATTGACGATAAAACACAGAAATTGCATCGGAATTAAATACAATAGGCACAATGCCGACTTAAGTACAAGATAACTGACTGTTCTTACTGTGTAAGTTTTGAACCATTCCTGTGACACTAGTTATAGAATCCTATGCTTCACTTCAGGTTTACTGTATCCCTCTGACCTTCTTATTGACGATGAAACACAGAAATTGCATCAGAATTAAATACAAAGGGCACAATGCCGACTTAAGTACAAGAAAACTGACTCTTCTTACTGTCTATGTTTGAACCATTCCTGTGACACTAGTCATAGATTCCGATGCTTCACTTCAGGTTTACTGTATCCCTCTGACCTAATTTTTGACGATGAAGCACAGAAATTGCATCGGAATTAAATACAAAAGGCACAATTCCGACCTAAGTACAAGAAAACTGACTCTTCTTACTGTCTATGTTTTGAACCATTCCTGTGACACTAGTTATAGATGCCGATGCTTCACTTCAGGTTTACTGTATGCCTCTGACTTTCTTATTGACTATGAAACACTGAAATTGCATCGGAATTAAATACAAGAGGCACAATGCCGACTTCACTACAAGAAGACAGACTCTTCTTTCTGTCTATGTTTTGAACCATTCCTGTGACACTAGTTATAGATTCCGACGCTTCACTTGAGGTTTATTGTATCCCTCTGACCATCTTATTGACGATGAAACATAGAAATTGCATCGGAATTAAATACAAAAGGCACAATGCCGATTTAAGTACAAGAAAACTGACTCCTCTTACTGTCTACGTTTTGAACCATTCGTGTGACACCAGTTATATATTCCGATGCTTCACTTCAGGTTTACTGTATGCCTCTGACCTTCTTAGTGACGACGAAACACAGAATTTGCTTCGGAATTAAATACAAAAGGCACAATGCCGACTTATGTACAAGAAAACTGACTCTTCTTACTGTCTATGTTTTGAACCATTCCTGTGACACTAGTTATAGATTCCGATGCTTCACTTCAGGGTTACTGTATCCCTCTGACCTTCCTATTGACGATGAAACACAGAAATTGCATCGGAATTAAATACAAAAGGCACAATGCCGACTTAAGTACAAGAAAACTGACTCTTCTTACTGTCTATGTTTTGAACCATTTATGTGACACTCGTTATAGATTCCGATACTTTACTTCAGGTTTACTGTATCCCTCTGACATTCTTATTGACGATGAAACACAGACATTGCTTCGGAATTAAATACAAAAGGCACAATGCCGACTTAAGTACAAGATAACTGACTCTTCTTACTGTCAATGCTTTGAACCATTCCTGTGACACTACTTATAGATTCCGATGCTTCACTTCAGGTTTACTGTATCCCTCCGACCTTCTAATAGACGATGAAACATAGAAATTGCATCGGAATTAAATAGAAAAGGCACAAGGCCGACTTCAGTACAAGAAAACTGACTCTTCTTACTGTCTATGTTTTGAACCATTCCTGCGACACTAGTTATAGATTCCGATGCTTCACTTCAGGGTTACTGTATCCCTCCGACCTTCTTATAGACGATGAAACATAGACATAGCATCGGAATTAAATAGAAAAGGCACAATGCCGACTTAAGTACAAGTAAACTGACTCTTCTTACTGTCTATGTTTTGAACCATTCCTGTGACACTAGTTATAGATTCCGATGCTCCACTTCAGGTTTACTGTATCCCTCTGACCTTCTTATTGATGATGAAACACTGAAATTGCATCGGAATTAAATTCAAAATGCACAGTGCCGACTTAAGTACAAGAAAACTGACTCTTCTTAGTGTCTATGTTTTGAACCATTCCTGTGACACTTGTTATAGATTCCGATGCTTCACTTCAGTTTTACTGTATGCCTCTGACCTTCTTATTGACGATGAAACACAGAAATTGCATCGGAATTAAATACAAACATCACAATGCCTACTTAAGTATAAGAAAACTGACTCTTCTTACTGTCTATGTTTTGAACCATTCCTGTGACACTAGTAATAGATTCCGATGTTTCACTTCAGGTTTACTGTATGCCTCTGACTTTCTTATTGACTGTGAAACACTGAAATTGTATCGGAATTAAATACAAAAGGCACAATGCCGACTTAAGTACAAGAAAACTGACTCTTGTTACTGTCTATGTTTTGAACCATTCCTGGGACACTAGTTATAGATTCCGATGCTTCACGTCAGGTTTACTGTATCCCTCTGACCTTCTTATTGACGATGAAACACAGAAATTGCATCGGAATTAAATACAAAAGGCACAATGCCGACTTAAGTACAAGAAAACTGTCTCTTCTTACTGTCTATGTTGTGAACAATTCATGTAACACTCGTTATAGATTCCGTTGCTTTACATCAGATTTACTGTATCCCTCTGACCTTCTTATTGACGATGAAACACAGAAATTGCATCGGAATTAAATACAAAAGGCACAATGCCGTCTTAAGTACGAGATAACTGACCCTTCTTACTGTCTGTGGTTTGAACCATTCCTGTTACACTAGTTATAGATTCCGATGCTTCACTTCAGGTTTACTGTATCCCTCTGACCTTTCTATTGACGATGAAACACAGAAATTGCATCGGAATGAAATAGAAAAGTCACAATGCCGACTTAAGTACAGGAAAACTAACTCTTCTAACTGTCTATGTTTGAACCATTCCTGTTACACTAGTTATAGATTCCGATGCTTCACTTCAGGTTTACTGTATCGCTCTGACCTTCGTATTGACGATGAAACACACAATTTGCAACGGAATTAAATACAAAATGCACAATGCCGACTTAAGTACAAGAAAATTGACTCTTCTTACTGTCTATGTTTTGAACCATTCCTGTGACACTAGTTATAGATTCCGATGCTTCACTTCAGGTTTACTGTATCCTTCTGAAGTTCTTATTGACGATAAAACACAGAAATTGCATCGGAATTAAATACAATAGGCACAATGCCGACTTAAGTACAAGATAACTGACTGTTCTTACTGTGTAAGTTTTGAACCATTCCTGTGACACTAGTTATAGAATCCTATGCTTCACTTCAGGTTTACTGTATCCCTCTGACCTTCTTATTGACGATGAAACACAGAAATTGCATCAGAATTAAATACAAAGGGCACAATGCCGACTTAAGTACAAGAAAACTGACTCTTCTTACTGTCTATGTTTGAACCGTTCCTGTGACACTAGTCATAGATTCCGATGCTTCACTTCAGGTTTACTGTATCCCTCTGACCTACTTATTGACGATGAAACACAGAAATTGCATCGGAATTAAATAGAAAAGTCACAATGCCGATTTAAGTACAAGAAAACTGACTCTTCTTACTGTCTATGACTTGAACCAATCCTGTGACACAAGTTATAGATTCCGATGCTTCACATTAGGATTACTGTATCCCGCTGACCATCTTCTTGACGATGAAAAACAGATATTGCATCGGAAATAAATACAAAAGTCACAATGCCGACTTAATTACAAGAAAAATGACTCTTCTTACTGTCTATGTTATGAACCATACCTGTGACACTAGTTACAGATTCCGATGCTTCACTTCAGGTTTACTGTATACCTCTGACCTCCTTATTGACGATGAATCACAGAAATTGCATCGGAATTAAATACAAAAGGCACAATGCTGACTTAAGTACTAGAAAAATGACTCTTCTTACTGTCTATGTTTTGAACCATTCATGTGACACTAGTTATAGATTCCGATGCTTCACTTCAAGTTTACTGTATCCCTCTGACCTTCTTATTGACGATGAAACACAGAAATTGCTTCGGAATTAAATACAAAAGGCACAATGCCGACTTAACTACAAGATAACTGACTCTTCTTACTGTCAATGTTTTGAACCATTCCTGTGACACTAGTTATAGATTCCGATGCTTTACTTCAGGTTTACTGTATCCCTTCGACCTTCTTATAGACGATGAAACATGGAAATTGCATCGGAATTAAGTAGAAAAGGCACAAGGCCGACTTAAGTACAAGAAAACTGACTCTTCTTACTGTCTATGTTTTGAACCATTCCTGTGACTCTAGTTATAGATTCTGATGCTTCATTTCAGGTTTACTGTATCCCTCTGACCTTCTTATTGACGATGAATCACAGAAATTACATCGGAATTAAATATAAAAGGCACAATGCCGATTTAAGTACAAGAAAACTGACTCTTCTTACTGTCTATGTTTTGAACCATTACTGTGACACTAGTTATAGATTCCGATGCTTCACTTCAGGTTCACTGTACCCCTCTGACCTTGTTTTTGATGATGAAACAAAGTAATTGCATCGGAATTAAATACAAAAGGCACAATTCCGACTTAAGTACAAGAAAACTGACTCTTCTTACTGTCTATGTTTGAACCATTCCTGTGACACTAGTTATAGATTCCGATGCTTCACTTCAGGTTTACTGTATCCCTCCGACCTTCTTATAGACGATGAAACATAGAAATTGCATCGGAATTAAATACAAAAGGCACAATGCCGACTTAAGTACAAGTACACTGACTCCTCTTACTGTCTATGTTTTGAACCATTCCTGTGACACTAGTTATAGATTCCGATGCTCCACTTCAGGTTTACTGTATCCCTCTGACCTTCTTATTGATGATGAAACACTGAAATTGCATCGGAATTAAATACAAAATGCACAGTGCCGACTTAAGTACAAGAAAACTGACTCTTCTTACTGTCTATGTTTTGAACCATTCCTGTGACACTAGTGATAGATTCCGATGGTTCACTTCGGGGTTACTGTATCCCTCTGACCTTCTTATTGACGATGAAACACAGAAATTGCATCGGAATTAAATACAAAAGGCACAATGCCGACTTAAGTACAAGAAAACTGACTCTTCTTACTGTCTATGCTTTGAACCATTCCTGTTACACTAGTTATAGATTCCGATGCTTCACTTCAGGTTCACTGTATCCCTCTGAACTTCTTTATGACGATGAAACACCGAAATTGCATCGGAATTAAATACAAAAGGCACAATGCCGACTTAAGTACAAGAAAACTGACTCTTCTTACTGTCTATGTTTTGAACCATTCATGTGACACTCGTTATAGATTCCGATGCTTTACTTCAGGTTTACTGTATCCCTCTGACCTTCTTATTGACGATGAAACACAGAAATTGCTTCGGAATTAAATACAAAAGGCACAATGCCGACTTAAGTACAAGATAACTGACTCTTCTTACTGTCAATGTTTTGAACCATTCCTGTGACACTAGTTATAGATTCCGATGCTTCACTTCAGGTTTACTGTATCCCTTCGACCTTCTTACTGACGATGAAACATAGAAATTGCATCGGAATTAAATAGAAAAGGCACAAGGCAGACTTCAGTACAAGAAAACTGACTCTTCTTACTGTCTATGTTTTGAACCATACCTGTGACACTAGTTATAGATTATGATGCTTCATTTCAGGTTTACTGTATCCCTCTGACCTTCTTATTGACGATGAATCACAGAAATTACATCGGAATTAAATATAAAAGGCACAATGCCGATTTAAGTACAAGAAAACTGACTCTTCTTACTGTCTATGTTTTGAACCATTACTGTGACACTAGTTATAGAATCCGATGCTTCACTTCAGGTTCACTGTATCCCTCTGACCTTCGTATTGACGATGAAACACGGAAATTGCATCGGAATTAAATAGAAAAGTCACAATGCCGACTTACGTACAAGGAAACTGACTCTTCTTACTGTCTATGTCTTGAACCATTCCTGTGACACAAGTTATAGATTCCGATGCTTCACTTTAGGTTTACTGTATCCCTGTGACCTTCTTATTGGCGATGAAAAACAGATATTGCATCGGAAATAAATACAAAGGGCACAATGCCGACTTAATTACAAGAAAAATGACTCTTCTTACTGTCTATGTTTTGAACCATACCTGTGACACTAGTTACAGATTCCGATGCTTCACTTCAGGTTTACTGTATACCTCTGACCTTCTTATTGACGATGAATCACAGAAAGTGCATCGGAATTAAATACAAAAGGCACAATGCTGACTTAAGTACAAGAAAAATGACTCTTCTTACTGTCTATGTTTGAACCATTCATGTGACACTAGTTATAGATCCCGATGCTTCACTTCAAGTATACTGTATCCCTCTGACCTTCTTATTGACGATGAAACACAGAAATTGCATCGGAATTAAATAGAAAAGGCACAAGGCCGACTTCAGTACAAGAAAACTGACTCTTCTTACTGTCTATGTTTTGAACCATTCTTGTGACACTAGTTATAGATTCCGGTGCTTCACTTCAGGTTTACTGTATCCCTCTGACCTTCTTATAGACGATGTAACACAGAAATTGCATCGGTCTTAAATACATAGGCGCAATGCCGTCTCAAGAACAAGAATACAGGCTTTTATTACTGTCTATGTTTGAATCATTCCTGTGACACTAGTTATAGGTTCCGATTCTTAACTTCAGGTTTACTGTATCCCTTGGACCTTCTTATTGACGATTAAACACAGAAATTGCATCGGAAGTAAATGCAAAAGGCACAATGCCGACTCAAGTACAAGAAGGCTGGCTCTTCTCACTGCCTGTGTTTTGAAGCTTTCTTGTGTTACCGGTTTTAGATTCCGATGCTTCACTTCAGGTTTACTATATCCAATGGACCTTTTTATTGACGTCGAAACACAGAAATTGCATCGGAATTAAAGAGAAAAGGCACAATGTCGACTTAAGTACAAGAAAACTGAATCTTCTTACTGCCTATATTTTGAACCATTCCTGTGACACCTGTTATAGATTCCGATGCTTCACTTCAGGTTTACCGTATACCTCTGACCTTCTTATTGACGATGAAACACAGAAATTGCATCGGTATTAAATACAAAAGGCACTTTGCCGACTCAAGTACAAGAAGACTGGCTCTTCTTACTGTTTACGTTTTGAAGCTTTCCTGTGAGACCGGTTTTAGATTCCAATGCTTCACTTTAGGTTTACTGTATCCCTTCTACCTTCTTATTGACGACGAAACACAGAATTTGAATCAGAATTAAATAGAAAATTCACAATGCTGAGTTAAGTACAAGAAAACTAACTCTTCTTACCGTCTATGATTTGAACCTTTCCTGTGAGACCAGTTTTAGATTCCGATGCTTTACTTCAGGTTTACTGTAACCCTCTGACCTTCGTGTTGATGATGAAACACAGAAATTGCATCGGAATTAAATACAAAAGGCACATTGCCGAATTTAGTACACGAAGACTGACTCTTCCTACTGTCTATGATTTGAACCACTCCTGTGACACTAGTTATAGATTCCGATGCTTCACTTCGGTTTACTGTATCCCTTGGACTTTCTTATTGACGATGAAACACGAAAATTGCATCGGAATTAAATAGAAAAGGCACACTGCCGACTTAAGTGCAAGAAGACTGACTCTTCTTACTGACTATGTTGTGAACATTTTCTGTGAGACCAGTTTTAGATTCCGGTGTTTCACTATATGTTTACTGTATCCCTCTGATCTTCTTATTGACGATGAAACGCAGAAATTGCATCGGAATTAAATGGAAAAGGCACAATGCCGACTTAAGTACAAGAAAACTGACTCCTCTTACTGTCTATCATTTGAAGCATTCCCGTGACACTAGTTATAGATTCCGATGATTCACTTCAGGTATACTGTATCCCTCTGATCTTCTTATTGACGATGAAACACAGAAATTGCATCGGAACTAATACAAAAGCACAATGCCGAATTAAGTACAAGAGAACTACTCTTCCTACTGTCTATGATTTGAACCATTCCTGTGACACTAGTTGTAGATTCCGATGCTTCACTTTGGTTTTACTGTATCCCACTGACCTTGTTATTGACGATGAAACACAGAAATTGCATCGGAATTAATTACAAAAGGCACAATGCCGACTCATGTACAAGAAGACTGGCTCTTCTTACTGTCTATGTTTTGAACCATTCCTGTGACACTAGTTATAGATTCCGATGCTTCACTTCAGGTTTACTGTATCCCTCTGACCTTCTTATTGACGATGACACACAGAAATTGCATCGGAATTAAATACATAGGCACAATGCCGACTTAAGTACAAGGAGACTGACTCTTCTTACTGTATATGTTTTGAACCATTCCTGTGACACAAGTTATAGATTCCGATGCTTCACTTCAGGTTTACTGTATCCCTCTGACCTTCTTATTGACGATGAAACACAGATATTGCATCGGAATAAAATACAAAAGGCACAATGCCGACTTAAGTACAAGAAGACTGACTCTTCTTACTGTCAATGTTTTGAACCATTCCAGTGACACTAGTTATAGATTCCGATCTTCACTTCAGGTTTACTGTATCCCTCTGAAGTTCTTATTGACAATGTAACACAGAAATTGCATCTGAATTAAATACATAGGCACAATGCCGACTCAAGTACAAGAAGACTGGCTCTTCTTACTGTCTATGGTTTGAACCAATCCTGTGAGACTAGTTATAGATTCCGATTCTTCACTTCAGGTTTACTGTATCCCTTGGACCTTCTTATTGACGTCGAAACACAGAAATTGCATCGGACTTAAAGATAAAAGGCACAATGTCGACTTAAGTAAAAGAAAACTGATTCTTATTACTGTCTTTGTTTGAACCATTCCTGTGACACTAGTTACAGATTCCGTTGCTTCACTTCAGGTTTACTGTATCCCTCTGACCTTCTTATTGACGATGAATTACAGAAATTGCATCGGAAATAAATACAAAAGGCACAATGCCGAGATAAGTACAAGAAGACTGACTCTTCTTACTGACTATCCTTTGAACATTTCCTGTGAGACCAGTTTTAGATTCAGATGCATCACTATATGTTTACTGTATCCCTTGGACCTTCTTATTGACGATTAAACACAGAAATTGCTACGGAATGAAATACAAAAGGCACAATGCCGACTTAAGAACAAGAAGACTGACACTTCTTACTGGCTATGTTTTGAACATTTCCTGTCAGACCAGTTTTAGATTCCGATGCCTCACTATATGTTTACTGTATCCCTTGGACCTTCTTATTGACGATTAAACACAGAAATTGCATTGGTATTAAATATAAAAGTCACATTGCCGACTTAGGTACAAGAAGACTGACTCTTCTTACTGTCTATGTTTTGAACCATTCCTGTGACACTAGTTATAGATTAACATGCTTCACTTCAGGTTTACTGTATCCCTCTGAACTTCTTATTGACGATGATACACAGAAATTGCATCGGAATTAAATAGAAAAGGCACAATGCCGACTTAAGTATAAGAAAACTGACTCTTCTTACTGTCTATATTTTGAAGCATTCCCGTGACATTAGTTATAGTTTCCGATGATTCACTTCAGGTTTGCTGTATCCCTCTGACCTTCTTATTGACGATGAAACACAGAAATTGCGTCGGAATTAAATACAAAGGCACAATGCCGAATTAAGTAAAAGAGAACTAGTCTTCCTACTGTCTATGTTTTGAACCATTCCTGTGACACTAGTTGTACATTCCGATACTTCACTTCGGGTTTACTGTATCCCTCTGACGCGCTTATTGACGATGAAACACAGAAATTGCATCGAAATTAATTACAAAAGGCACAATGCCCAATCGAGTTCAAGAAGACTGGCTCTTCTTACTGTCTACGTTTTGTACCTTTCCTGTGGGACCGGTTTTAGATTCCGATGCTTCACTTCTCGTTTACTGTCTCCCTTGGACCATCTTACTGACGACAAAACACATAAATTGCATCGGAGTTAAATAGAAAATCACAATGCCGTCTTAAGTACAGAAAAACTGACTCTTCTTACTGTCTGCGTTTTGAATTATTCTTGTGACGCTAGTTATAGATTCCGAAGCTTCACTTCAGGTTTACTGTATCCCTTGGACCTTCTTATTGACGTCGAAACACAGATATTGCATCGGAATTAAAGAGAAAAGGCACAATGCCGACTTAAGTACAAGAAAACTGACTCTTCTTACTGGCTATGTTTTGAACATTTCCTGTCAGACCAGTTTTAGATTCCGATGCTTCACTATATGTTTACTGTCTCCCTCTGACCTTATTATTGACGATTAAACACAGAACTTGCATCGGTATTAAATATAAAAGTCACATTGCCGACTTAAGTACAAGAAGACAGACTCTTCTTACTGTCTACGTTTTGAACCATTCCTGTGACACTAGTTATAGATTCCGACGCTTCACATCAGGTTTACTGTATCCCTCTGAACTTCTTATTGACGATGAAACACTGAAATTGCATCGGAATTAAATAGAAAAGGCACAATGCCGACTTAAGTACAAGAAAACTGACTCTTCTTACTGTCTATGATTTGAAGCATTAAAGTGACACTAGTTACAGATTCCGATGATTCACTTCCGGTTTACTGTATCCCTCTGACCTTCTTATTGGCGATGAAACACAGAAATTGCATCGGAATTAAATACAAAAGCACAATGCCGAATTAAGTACAAGAGAACTAGTCTTCCTACTGTCTATGCTTTGAACCATTCCTGTGACACTAGTTGTAGATACCGATGCTTCACTTCGGGTTTACTGTATCCCACTGACCTTATTGACGATGAAACACAGAAATTGCATCGGAATTAAATACAAAAGGCACAATGCCGACTCAAGTACAAGAAGACTGGCTCATCTTACTGTCTATGGTTTGAGCCATTAATGTGACACTAGTTATAGATTCCGATGCTTCACTTTAGGTTTACTGTATCTCTCTGACCTTCGTATTGACGATGAAACACAGAAATTGCATCAGAATTAAATACATAGGCACAATGCCGACTGAAGTCCAAGAAGACTGACTCTTCTTACTGTCTATGTTTTGAACCATTCCCGTGACACGAGTTATAGATTCCGATGCTTTACCTCAGGTTTACTGTAACCCTCTGACCTTCATATTGACGATGAAACACAAAAAATTGCATCGGAATTAAATACAAAAGGCACAATGCCGACTCAAGTACAAGAAGACTGGCTCTTCTTACTGTCTATGGTTTGAATCATTAATGTGACACTAGTTATAGATTCCGATGCTTCACTTCAGGTTTACTGTATCTCTCTGACCTTCGTATTGACGATGAAACACAGAAATTGCATCAGAATTAAATACATAGGCACAATGCCGACTGAAGTACAAGAAGACTGACTCTTCTTACTGTCTATGTTTTGAACCATTCCCGTGACACTAGTTATAGATTCCGATGCTTTACTTCAGGTTTACTGTAACCCTTTGACCTTCTTATTGACGATGAAACACAGAAATTGCATCGGAACTAAATACCAGAGGCTCAATGCCGAATTAAGTACAAGAAAACTGACTCTTCTTACAGTCTATGTTTCGAACCATTCCTGTGACACAAGTTACAGATTCCGATGCTTCACTTCAGGTTTACTGTAGCCCTCTGACCTTCTTATTGACGATGGAACACAGAAATTGCATCGGAATTGAATACAAAAGGCACAATGCCGACTTAAGTACAAGAAGACTGACTCTTCCTACTGTCTATGTTTTGAACCATTCCTGTGACACTAGTTATAGATTCCGATGCTTCACTTCAGGTTTACTGTATCCCTTGGACCATCTTATTGACGATAAAACACGAGAATTGCATCGGTATTAAATATAAAAGTCACATTGCCGACATAAGTACAAGAAGACTGACACTTCTTACAGTCTATGCTTTGAACCATTCCTGTGACACTAATTACAGATTGCGATGCTTCACGTCAGGTTTACTGTATCCCTCTGACCTTGATATTGACGATGAAACACAGACATTGCATCGAAATTAATTACAAAAGGCACAATGCCAAATCGAGTTCAAGAAAACTGACTCTTCTTACTGTGTATGTTTTGAACCATTCCTGTGACACTAGTTATAGATTCCGATGCTTCAGTTTAGGTATACTGTTACCCCCTGACCTTCTTATTGACGATGAAACACAGAAATTGCATCGGTAATAAATACAAGAGGCACAACGCCGACATAAGTACAAAAAGACTGGCTCTTCTTACTGTCTATGATTTGAAACTTTCCTGTGAGACTGGTTTAAGATTCCGATGTTTCACTTCAGGTTTACTGTTTCCCTTGGATCTTCTTATTGACGACGAAACAGAGAATTTGCATCATAATAAATAGAACAGGCACAATGCCGACTTAAGTACAAGAAAACTGACTCTTCTTACTGTCTATGTTTTGAACCATTCTTGTGACACTAGTTACACATTCCGATGCTTCACTTCAGGTGTACTGTTTCCCTCTGACCTTCTTATTGACGATGAAACACAGAATTTGCAGCGGAAGTAAATACAAAAGGCAAAATGCCGACTTAAGTACAAGAAAACTGACTCTTTTTACTGTCTTTGTTTTGAACCATTCCTGTGACACTAGTAATAGATTTCGATGCTTCACTTCAGGTTTACTGTATCCCTCTGACCTTCTTACTGACGATGAAACACAGAAATTGCATCGGCATTAAAAAAAAAAAAAGCACAGTGCCGACCTAAGTACAAGAAATCTGACTCTTCTTACTGTCTATGATTTTGAACCATTCCTGTGACACTAGTTATCGATTCCGATGCTTCACTTCAGGTTTACTGTATCGCTCTAACCTTCTTATTCACGATGAAACACATATATTGCATCTTAATTAAATACGAAAGGCACAATGCCGAATTAAGTACAAGAAAACTGACTCTTCTTACTGTCTATGTTTTGAGCCATTCCTGTGACACTAGTTATAGATTCCGATGCTTCACTTCAGGTTTACTGTATCCCTCTGACCTTCTTATTGACGATGAAACACACAAATTGCATCGGAATTAAATACAAAAGTCACAATGCCGACTCAAGTACAAGAGGACTGGCTCTTATTACTGTATATGCTTTGAACCATTCCTGCGACACTAGTGATAGTTTCCGATGCTTCACTTTAGGGTTACTGTATCCCTCTGACCTTCTTATTGACGATGAAACACAGAAATTGCATCGGATTTAAATTCAAAAGGCACAATGCCGAATCAAGTACAAGAAGTCTGGCTCTTCCTACTGTCTATGCTTTGATCCATTCCTGTGACACTAGTTATAGATTCCGATGCTTCACTTCAGGTTTTCTGTATCCCTCTGACCTTCTTATTGACGATGAAACACAGAAATTGCATCAGAATTAAATAGAAAAAGCACAATTCCGACTTAAGTACAAGAAAACTGACTCTTATTACTGACTATGTATTGGCCCATTCCCGTGACACTAGTTATAGATTCCGATGCTTCTCTTCAGGTTAACTGTATTCCTCTGACCTTCGTATTGACGATGAAACACAGAAATTGCTTTGGAATTAAATACAAGATCACAATACCTACTTAAGTACAAGAGAACTGTCTCTTCTTACTGTCTATGTTTTGAACCATTCCTGTGACACTAGTTATAGATTCCGATGCTTCACTTCAGGTTTACTGTATCTCTCTGACCTTCGTATTGACGATGAAACACAGAAATTGCATCAGAATTAAATACATAGGCACAATGCCGACTGAAGTACAAGAAGACTGACTCTTCTTACTGTCTATGTTTTGAACCATTCCCGTGACACTAGTTATAGATTCCGATGCTTTACTTCAGGTTTACTGTAACCCTTTGACCTTCTTATTGACGATGAAACACAGAAATTGCATCGGAACTAAATACCAGAGGCTCAATGCCGAATTAAGTACAAGAAAACTGACTCTTCTTACAGTCTATGTTTCGAACCATTCCTGTGACACAAGTTACAGATTCCGATGCTTCACTTCAGGTTTACTGTAGCCCTCTGACCTTCTTATTGACGATGGAACACAGAAATTGCATCGGAATTGAATACAAAAGGCACAATGCCGACTTAAGTACAAGAAGACTGACTCTTCCTACTGTCTATGTTTTGAACCATTCCTGTGACACTAGTTATAGATTCCGATGCTTCACTTCAGGTTTACTGTATCCCTTGGACCATCTTATTGACGATAAAACACGAGAATTGCATCGGTATTAAATATAAAAGTCACATTGCCGACTTAAGTACAAGAAGACTGACACTTCTTACAGTCTATGCTTTGAACCATTCCTGTGACACTAATTACAGATTGCGATGCTTCACGTCAGGTATACTGTATCCCTCTGACCTTGATATTGACGATGAAACACAGACATTGCATCGAAATTAATTACAAAAGGCACAATGCCAAATCGAGTTCAAGAAAACTGACTCTTCTTACTGTGTATGTTTTGAACCATTCCTGTGACACTAGTTATAGATTCCGATGCTTCAGTTTAGGTATACTGTTACCCCCTGACCTTCTTATTGACGATGAAACACAGAAATTGCATCGGTAATAAATTCAAAAGGCACAACGCCGACATAAGTACAAAAAGACTGGCTCTTCTTACTGTCTATGATTTGAAACTTTCCTGTGAGACTGGTTTAAGATTCCGATGTTTCACTTCAGGTTTACTGTTTCCCTTGGATCTTCTTATTGACGACGAAACAGAGAATTTGCATCATAATTAAATAGAACAGGCACAATGCCGACTTAAGTACAAGAAAACTGACTCTTCTTACTGTCTATGTTTTGAACCATTCTTGTGACACTAGTTACACATTCCGATGCTTCACTTCAGGTGTACTGTTTCCCTCTGACCTTCTTATTGACGATGAAACACAGAATTTGCAGCGGAAGTAAATACAAAAGGCAAAATGCCGACTTAAGTACAAGAAAACTGACTCTTTTTACTGTCTTTGTTTTGAACCATTCCTGTGACACTAGTAATAGATTTCGATGCTTCACTTCAGGTTTACTGTATCCCTCTGACCTTCTTACTGACGATGAAACACAGAATTTGCATCGGCATTAAAAAAAAAAAAGCACAGTGCCGACCTAAGTACAAGAAATCTGACTCTTCTTACTGTCTATGATTTTGAACCATTCCTGTGACACTAGTTATCGATTCCGATGCTTCACTTCAGGTTTACTGTATCGCTCTAACCTTCTTATTCACGATGAAACACATATATTGCATCTTAATTAAATACGAAAGGCACAATGCCGAATTAAGTACAAGAAAACTGACTCTTCTTACTGTCTATGTTTTGAGCCATTCCTGTGACACTAGTTATAGATTCCGATGCTTCACTTCAGGTTTACTGTATCCCTCTGACCTTCTTATTGACGATGAAACACACAAATTGCATCGGAATTAAATACAAAAGTCACAATGCCGACTCAAGTACAAGAGGACTGGCTCTTATTACTGTATATGCTTTGAACCATTCCTGTGACACTAGTGATAGTTTCCGATGCTTCACTTTAGGGTTACTGTATCCCTCTGACCTTCTTATTGACGATGAAACACAGAAATTGCATCGGATTTAAATTCAAAAGGCACAATGCCGAATCAAGTACAAGAAGTCTGGCTCTTCCTACTGTCTATGTTTTGATCCATTCCTGTGACAATAGTTATAGATTCCGATGCTTCACTTCAGGTTTACAGTATCCCTCTGACCTTCTTATTGACGATGAAACACAGAAATTGCATCAGAATTAAATAAGAAAAGCACAATTCCGACTTAAGTACAAGAAAACTGACTCTTATTACTGACTATGTATTGGCCCATTCCCGTGACACTAGTTATAGATTCCGATGCTTCTCTTCAGGTTAACTGTATTCCTCTGACCTTCGTATTGACGATGAAACACAGAAATTGCTTTGGAATTAAATACAAGATCACAATACCTACTTAAGTACAAGAGAACTGTCTCTTCTTACTGTCTATGTTTTGAACCATTCCTGTGACACTAGTTATAGATTCCGATGCTTCACTTCAGGTTTACAGTATCCCACTGACCTTCTTATTGACGATGAAACACAGAAATTGCATCAGAATTAAATACAAAAGGCACAATGCCGACTTAAGTACAAGAGGACTGGCTCTTCTTACTGTCTATGTTTTGAGCCATTATTGTGACACTAGTTATAGATTCCGATGCTTCACTTCAGGTTTACTGTATCCCTCTCACCTTCTTATTGACGATGAAACATAGAAATTGCATGGGAATTAAATAGAAAAGGCACAATGCCGACTGAAGTACATGAAAACTGATTCTTCTTACTATCTATGTTTGAACCATTCCTGTGACACTAGTTCTAGATTCCGATGCTTCACTTAAGGTTTACTGTATCCCTCTGACCTTCTTATTGACGATGAAACACAGATATTGCATCGAAATTAAATACAAAAAGCACAATGCCGACTTAAGTTCAAGAAAACTGACTCTTCTTACTGTCTATGTTTTAAACAATTCATGTGACACTAGTTATAGATTCCGATGCTTCACTTCAAGTTTACTGTATCCCTCTGACCTTCTTATTGACGATGAAACACAGAAATTGCATCGGAACTAAATACAAAAGGCACATCGCCGACTTAAGTACAAGAAAACTGACTCTTCTTACTGTCTATGTTTTGAACCATTCCTGTGACACTAGTTATAGATTCCGATGCTTCATTTCAGGTTTACTGTATCCCTTTGGCCTTCTTATTGGCGATGAAACACAGGAATTGAATCAGAATTAAATAGAAAAGGCACAATGCTGACTTAAGTACAAGAAGACTGACTCTTATTACTGACTATGTTTTGAACCATTCCTGTGACACTAGTTATATTTTCCGGTGCTTCACTTCAGGTTAACTGTATCCCTCTGACCTTCTCATTGACGATGAAACACAGAAATTGCTTTGGAATTAAATACAAGATCACAATGCCGACTTAAGTACAAGAGAACTGTCTCTTCTTACTGTCTATGTTTTGAACCATTCCTGTGACACTAGTTATAGATTCCGATGCTTCATTTCAGGTTTACTGTATCCCTTTGGCCTCCTTATTGACGATGAGACACAGGAATTGAATCAGATTTAAATAGAAAAGGCACAATGCTGACTTAAGTACAAGAAGACTGACTCTTATTACTGACTATGCTTTAAACCATTCCTGTGACACTAGTTATATATTCCGATGCTTCACTTCAGGTTAACTGTATCCCTCTGACCTTCTTATTGACGATGTAACACAAAAATTGCATTGGTCTTAAATACATAGGCGCAATGCCGACTCAAGAACAAGATGACTGGCTCTTATTACTGTCTATGTCTGAATCATTCCTGTGACACTAGTTATAGATTCCGATTCTTCACCTCAGGTTTACTGTATCCCTTGGACCTTCTTATTGACGATGAAACACAGAAATAGCATCGGAATTAAATACTAAAGGCACAATGCCGACTTAAGTACAAGAAGACTGACTCTTCCTACTGTCAGTGTTTTGAACCATTCCTGTGACACTAGATATAGATTCCGATGCCTCACTTCAGGTTTACTGTATCCCTCTGATCTTCGTATTGACGATGAAACACAGAAATTGCATCGGAATTAAATACAAAAGTCACAATGCCGACTCAAGTACAAGAGGACAGACTCTTCCTCTGTCAATGCTTTGATCCATTCCTGTGACACTAGTTATAGATTCCGATGCTTCACTTCTGGTTTACTGTATCCCTTGGACCTTCTTATTGACGATGAAACAGGAAAATAGAATCGGTATTAAATATAAAAGTCACATTGCCGACTTAAGTACAAGAAGACTGACACTTCTTACTGTCTATGTTTTGAACCATTCCTGTGACACTAGTTATAGATTGCGATGCTTCACCTCAGGTTTACTGTATCCCTCTGACTATCTTATTGACGATGAAACACATAAATTGCATCCGATGTAACTACAAAAGGCACAATGCCGAATCGACTTCAAGAAGACTGGCTCTTCTTACTGTCTATGTTTTGAACCATTCCTGTGACACTAGTTATATTTTCCGATGCTTCACTTCAGGTTAACTGTATCCCTCTGACCTTCTTATTGCCGATGAAACACAGAAATTGCATCGGAAGTAATAGAAAAGGCACAATGCCGACTTTACAAGAAGACTGACTCATCTTACTGTCTATGTTTTGAATCATTCCTTTTACACTAGTTATAGATTCCGATGCTTCACTTCAGGTTTACTGTATCCCTCTGACCTTCGTATTGACGATTAAACACAGAAATTGCATCGGAATTAAATACAAAAGGCACAATGCCGACTCAAGTACAAGAAGACTGGCTCTTCTTACTGCCTGTGTTTTGAACCTTTCCTGTGTTACCGGTTGTAGATTCCGATGCTTCACTTCAGGTTTACTATATCCCATGGACATTTTTATTGACGTCGAAACACAGAAATTGCATCGGAATTGAAGAGAAAAGGCACAATGACGACTTAAGTACAAGAAAACTGAATCTTCTTACTGTCTATATTTTGAACCATTCCTGTGACACCTGTTATAGATTCCGATGCTTCACTTCAGGTTTACTGTTTCCCTCTGACCTTCTTATTGACGACGAAACACAGAAATTGCATCGGAATTAAATACAAAAATCACATTGCCGACTCAAGTACAAGAAGACTGGCTCTTCTTACTGTCTACGTTTTGAAGCTTTCCTGTGAGACCGGTTTTAGATTCCAATGCTTCACTTTAGGTTTACTGTATTCCTTGGACCTTCTTATTGACGACGAAACACAGAATTTGAATCAGAATTAAATAGAAAAGGCACAATGCTGAGTTAAGTACAAGAAAACTAACTCTTCTTACAGTCTATGATTTGAACCTTTTCTGTGAGACCAGTTTTAGATTCCGATGCTTTACTTCAGGTTTACTGTAACCCTCTGACCTTCTTATTGACGATGAAACACAGAAATTGCATCGGAATTAAATACAAAAGCACAATGCCGAATTAAGTACAAGAAGACTGACTCTTCCTACTGTCTATGTTTTGAACCACTCCTGTGACACTAGTTATAGATTCCGATGCTTCACTTCGGGTTTACTGTATCCCTTGGACTTTCTTGTTGACGATGAAACACGAAAATTGCATCGGTATTAAATATAAAAGTCACATTGCAGACTTATGTACAAGAAATCTGACTCTTCTTTCTGTCTATGTTTTGAACCATTCCTGTGACACTAGTTATAGATTCCGATGTTTCACTTCAGGTTTACTGTAACCCTCTGACCTTATTGACGATGAAAAACAGAAATTGCCTCATAATTAAATAGAAAAGCACAATGCCGATTTAAGTACATGAAGACTGACTCTTCTTACTGTCTATGTTTTGAACCATTCCTGTGACACTAGTTATAGATTCCGATGCTTCACTTCAGGTTTACTGTAACCCTCAGACCTTCTTATGGACGATGAAACACAGAAATTGCATTGGAATAAAATAGAACAGGCACAATGCCGATTTAAGTACATGAAGACTGACTCTTCTTACTGTCTATGTTTTGAACCATTCTTGTGACACTAGTTATAGATTCCGATGCTTCACTTCAGGTTTACTGTATCCCTCTGACCTTCTTATAGACGATGTAACACAGAAATTGCATCGGTCTTAAATACATAGGCGCAATGCCGTCTCAAGAACAAGAGTACAGGCTTTTATTACTGTCTATGTTTGAATCATTCCTGTGACAATAGTTATAGGTTCCGATTCTTCACTTCAGGTTTACTGTATCCCTTGGACCTTCTTATTGACGATGAAACACAGAAATTGCATCGGAAGTAATAGAAAAGGCACAATGCCGACTTTACAAGAAGACTGACTCATCTTACTGTCTATGTTTTGAATCATTCCTTTGACACTAGTTATAGATTCCGATGCTTCTCTTCAGGTTTACTGTATTCCTGTGACCTTCTTATTGACGATGAAACACAGAAATTGCTTTGGAATTAAATACAAGATCACAATGCCTACTTAAGTACAAGAGAACAGTCTCTTCTTACTGTCTATGTTTTGAACCATTCCTGTGACACTAGTTATAGATTCCGATGCTTCACTTCAGGTTTACAGTATCCCACTGACCTTCTTATTGACGATGAAACACAGAAATTGCATCAGAATTAAATACAAAAGGCACAATGCCGACTTAAGTACAAGAAGACTGGCTCTTCTTACTGTCTATGTTTTGAGCCATTCCTGTGACACTAGTTATAGATTCCGATGCTTCACTTCAGGTTTACTGTATCCCTCTCACCTTCTTATTGACGATGAAACATAGAAATTGCATGGGAATTAAATAGAAAAGGCACAATGCCGACTTAAGTACATGAAAACTGATTCTTCTTACTATCTATGTTTGAACCATTCCTGTGACACTAGTTCTAGATTCCGATGCTTCACTTAAGGTTTACTGTATCCCACTGACCTTCTTATTGACGATGAAACACAGATATTGCATCGGAATTAAATACAAAAGGCACAATACCGACTTAAGTTCAAGAAAACTGACTCTTCTTACTGTCTATGTTTTAAACCATTCATGTGACACTAGTTATAGATTCCGATGCTTCACTTCACGTTTACTGTATCCCTCTGACCTTCTTATTGACGATGAAACACAGAAATTGCATCGGAATTAAATACAAAAGCCACAACGCCGACTTAAGTACAAGAAAACTGACTCTTCTTACTGTCTATGTTTTGAACCATTCCTGTGACACTAGTTATAGATTCCGATGCTTCATTTCAGGTTTACTGTATCCCTTTGGCCTTCTTATTGGTGATGAAACACAGGAATTGAATCAGAATTAAATAGAAAAGGCACAATGCTGACTTAAGTACAAGAAGACTGACTCTTATTACTGACTATGTTTTGAACCATTCCTGTGACACTAGTTATATTTTCCGATGCTTCACTTCAGGTTAACTGTATCCCTCTGACCTTCTTATTGCCGATGAAACACAGATATTGCATCGGAAGTAATAGAAAAGGCACAATGCCGACTTTACAAGAAGACTGACTCATCTTACTGTCTATGTTTTGAATCATTCCTTTTACAGTAGTTATAGATTCCGATGCTTCACTTCAGTTTTACTGTATCCCTCTGACCTTCGTATTGACGATTAAACACAGAAATTGCATCGGAATTAAATACAAAAGGCACAATGCCGACTCAAGTACAAGAAGACTGGCTCTTCTTACTGCCTGTGTTTTGAACCTTTCCTGTGTTACCGGTTTTAGATTCCGATGCTTCACTTCAGGTTTACTATATCCCATGGACCTTTTTATTGACGTCGAAACACAGAAATTGCATCGGAATTGAAGAGAAAAGGCACAATGACGACTTAAGTACAAGAAAACTGAATCTTCTTACTGTCTATATTTTGAACCATTCCTGTGACACCTGTTATAGATTCCGATGCTTCACTTCAGGTTTACTGTATCCCTCTGACCTTCTTATTGACGATGAAACACAGAAATTGCATCGGAATTAAATACAAAAATCACATTGCCGACTCAAGTACAAGAAGACTGGCTCTTCTTACTGTCTACGTTTTGAAGCTTTCCTGTGAGACCGGTTTTAGATTCCAATGCTTCACTTTAGGTTTACTGTATTCCTTGGACCTTCTTATTGACGACGAAACACAGAATTTGAATCAGAATTAAATAGAAAATGCACAATGCTGAGTTAAGTACAAGAAAACTAACTCTTCTTACAGTCTATGATTTGAGCCTTTTCTGTGAGACCAGTTTTAGATTCCGATGCTTTACTTCAGGTTTACTGTAACCCTCTGACCTTCTTATTGACGATGAAACACAGAAATTGCATCGGAATTAAATACAAAAGCACAATGCCGAATTAAGTACAAGAAGACTGACTCTTCCTACTGTCTATGTTTTGAACCACTCCTGTGACACTAGTTATAGATTCCGATGCTTCACTTCGGGTTTACTGTGACCCTCTGACCTTATTGACGATGAAAAACAGAAATTGCCTCATAATTAAATAGAAAAGCACAATGCCGATTTAAGTACATGAAGACTGACTCTTCTTACTGTCTATGTTTTGAACCATTCCTGTGACACTAGTTATAGATTCCGATGCTTTACTTCAGGTTTACTGTAACCCTCTGACCTTCTTATTGACGATGAAACACAGAAATTGCATCGGAATTAAATACAAAAGCACAATGCCGAATTAAGTACAAGAAGACTGACTCTTCCTACTGTCTATGTTTTGAACCACTCCTGTGACACTAGTTATAGATTCCGATGCTTCACTTCGGGTTTACTGTGACCCTCTGACCTTATTGACGATGAAAAACAGAAATTGCCTCATAATTAAATAGAAAAGCACAATGCCGATTTAAGTACATGAAGACTGACTCTTCTTACTGTCTATGCTTTGAACCATTCCTGTGACACTAGTGATAGTTTCCGATGCTTCACTTTAGGGTTACTGTATCCTTCTGACCTTCTTATTGACGATGAAACACAGAAATTGCATCGGATTTAAATTCAAAAGGCACAATGCCGAATCAAGTACAAGAAGTCTGGCTCTTCCTACTGTCTATGTTTTGATCCATTCCTGTGACACTAGTTATAGATTCCGATGCTTCACTTCAGGTTTACTGTATCCCTCTGACCTTCTTATTGACGATGAAACACAGAAATTGCATCAGAATTAAATAGAAAAAGCACAATTCCGACTTAAGTACAAGAAAACTGACTCTTGTTACTGACTATGTATTGGCCCATTCCCGTGACACTAGTTATAGATTCCGATGCTTCTCTTCAGGTTAACTGTATTCCTCTGACCTTCGTATTGACGATGAAACACAGAAATTGCTTTGGAATTAAATACAAGATCACAATACCTACTTAAGTACAAGAGAACTGTCTCTTCTTACTGTCTATGTTTTGAACCATTCCTGTGACACTAGTTATAGATTCCGATGCTTCACTTCAGGTTTACTGTATCTCTCTGACCTTCGTATTGACGATGAAACACAGAAATTGCATCAGAATTAAATAGATAGGCACAATGCCGACTGAAGTACAAGAAGACTGACTCTTCTTACTGTCTATGTTTTGAACCATTCCCGTGACACTAGTTATAGATTACGATGCTTTACTTCAGGTTTACTGTAACCCTTTGACCTTCTTATTGACGATGAAACACAGAAATTGCATCGGAACTAAATACCAGAGGCTCAATGCCGAATTAAGTACAAGAAAACTGACTCTTCTTACAGTCTATGTTTCGAACCATTCCTGTGACACAAGTTACAGATTCCGATGCTTCACTTCAGGTTTACTGTAGCCCTCTGACCTTCTTATTGACGATGGAACACAGAAATTGCATCGGAATTGAATACAAAAGGCACAATGCCGACTTAAGTACAAGAAGACTGACTCTTCCTACTGTCTATGTTTTGAACCATTCCTGTGACACTAGTTATAGATTCCGATGCTTCACTTCAGGTTTACTGTATCCCTTGGACCATCTTATTGACGATAAAACACGAGAATTGCATCGGTATTAAATTTAAAAGTCACATTGCCGACATAAGTACAAGAAGACTGACACTTCTTACAGTCTATGCTTTGAACCATTCCTGTGACACTAATTACAGATTGCGATGCTTCACGTCAGGTTTACTGTATCCCTCTGACCTTGATATTGACGATGAAACACAGACATTGCATCGAAATTAATTACAAAAGGCACAATGCCAAATCGAGTTCAAGAAAACTGACTCTTCTTACTGTGTATGTTTTGAACCATTCCTGTGACACTAGTTATAGATTCCGATGCTTCAGTTTAGGTATACTGTTACCCCCTGACCTTCTTATTGACGATGAAACACAGAAATTGCATCGGTAATAAATACAAAAGGCACAACGCCGACATAAGTACAAAAAGACTGGCTCTTCTTACTGTCTATGATTTGAAACTTTCCTGTGAGACTGGTTTAAGATTCCGATGTTTCACTTCAGGTTTACTGTTTCCCTTGGATCTTCTTATTGACGACGAAACAGAGAATTTGCATCATAATTAAATAGAACAGGCACAATGCCGACTTAAGTACAAGAAAACTGACTCTTCTTACTGTCTATGTTTTGAACCATTCTTGTGACACTAGTTACACATTCCGATGCTTCACTTCAGGTGTACTTTTTCCCTCTGACCTTCTTATTGACGATGAAACACAGAATTTGCAGCGGAAGTAAATACAAAAGGCAAAATGAAGAACTTAAGTACAAGAAAACTGACTCTTTTTACTGTCTTTGTTTTGAACCATTCCTGTGACACTAGTAATAGATTTCGATGCTTCACTTCAGGTTTACTGTATCCCTCTGACCTTCTTACTGACGATGAAACACAGAAATTGCATCGGCATTAAAAAAAAAAAAGCACAGTGCCGACCTAAGTACAAGAAATCTGACTCTTCTTACTGTCTATGATTTTGAACCATTCCTGTGACACTAGTTATCGATTCCGATGCTTCACTTCAGGTTTACTGTATCGCTCTAACCTTCTTATTCACGATGAAACACATATATTGCATCTTAATTAAATACGAAAGGCACAATGCCGAATTAAGTACAAGAAAACTGACTCTTCTTACTGTCTATGTTTTGAGCCATTCCTGTGACACTAGTTATAGATTCCGATGCTTCACTTCAGGTTTACTGTATCCCTCTGACCTTCTTATTGACGATGAAACACACAAATTGCATCGGAATTAAATACAAAAGTCACAATGCCGACTCAAGTACAAGAGGACTGGCTCTTATTACTGTATATGCTTTGAACCATTCCTGTGACACTAGTGATAGTTTCCGATGCTTCACTTTAGGGTTACTGTATCCCTCTGACCTTCTTATTGACGATGAAACACAGAAATTGCATCGGATTTAAATTCAAAAGGCGCAATGCCGAATCAAGTACAAGAAGTCTGGCTCTTCCTACTGTCTATGTTTTGATCCATTCCTGTGACACTAGTTATAGATTCCGATGCTTCACTTCAGGTTTACTGTATCCCTCTGACCTTCTTATTGACGATGAAACACAGAAATTGCATCAGAATTAAATAGAAAAAGCACAATTCCGACTTAAGTACAAGAAAACTGACTCTTATTACTGACTATGTATTGGCCCATTCCCGTGACACTAGTTATAGATTCCGATGCTTCTCTTCAGGTTAACTGTATTCCTCTGACCTTCGTATTGACGATGAAACACAGAAATTGCTTTGGAATTAAATACAAGATCACAATACCTACTTAAGTACAAGGGAACTGTCTCTTCTTACTGTCTATGTTTTGAACCATTCCTGTGACACTAGTTATAGATTCCGATGCTTCACTTCAGGTTTACAGTATCCCACTGACCTTCTTATTGACGATGAAACACAGAAATTGCATCAGAATTAAATACAAAAGGCACAATGCCGACTTAAGTACAAGAGGACTGGCTCTTCTTACTGTCTATGTTTTGAGCCATTATTGTGACACTAGTTATAGATTCCGATGCTTCACTTCAGGTTTACTGTATCCCTCTCACCTTCTTATTGACGATGAAACATAGAAATTGCATGGGAATTAAATAGAAAAGGCACAATGCCGACTGAAGTACATGAAAACTGATTCTTCTTACTATCTATGTTTGAACCATTCCTGTGACACTAGTTCTAGATTCCGATGCTTCACTTAAGGTTTACTGTATCCCTCTGACCTTCTTATTGACGATGAAACACAGATATTGCATCGGAATTAAATACAAAAAGCACAATGCCGACTTAAGTTCAAGAAAACTGACTCTTCTTACTGTCTATGTTTTAAACAATTCATGTGACACTAGTTATAGATTCCGATGCTTCACTTCAAGTTTACTGTATCCCTCTGACCTTCTTATTGACGATGAAACACAGAAATTGCATCGGAACTAAATACAAAAGGCACAACGCCGACTTAAGTACAAGAAAACTGACTCTTCTTACTGTCTATGTTTTGAACCATTCCTGTGACACTAGTTATAGATTCCGATGCTTCATTTCAGGTTTACTGTATCCCTTTGGCCTTCTTATTGGCGATGAAACACAGGAATTGAATCAGAATTAAATAGAAAAGGCACAATGCTGACTTAAGTACAAGAAGACTGACTCTTATTACTGACTATGTTTTGAACCATTCCTGTGACACTAGTTATATTTTCCGGTGCTTCACTTCAGGTTAACTGTATCCCTCTGACCTTCTTATTGACGATGAAACACAGAAATTGCTTTGGAATTAAATACAAGATCACAATGCCGACTTAAGTACAAGAGAACTGTCTCTTCTTACTGTCTATGTTTTGAACCATTCCTGTGACACTAGTTATAGATTCCGATGCTTCATTTCAGGTTTACTGTATCCCTTTGGCCTCCTTATTGACGATGAGACACAGGAATTGAATCAGAATTAAATAGAAAAGGCACAATGCTGACTTAAGTACAAGAAGACTGACTCTTATTACTGACTATGCTTTAAACCATTCCTGTGACACTAGTTATATATTCCGATGCTTCACTTCAGGTTAACTGTATCCCTCTGACCTTCTTATTGACGATGTAACACAAAAATTGCATTGGTCTTAAATACATAGGCGCAATGCCGACTCAAGAACAAGATGACTGGCTCTTATTACTGTCTATGTCTGAATCATTCCTGTGACACTAGTTATAGATTCCGATTCTTCACCTCAGGTTTACTGTATCCCTTGGACCTTCTTATTGACGATGAAACACAGAAATAGCATCGGAATTAAATACTAAAGGCACAATGCCGACTTAAGTACAAGAAGACTGACTCTTCCTACTGTCAGTGTTTTGAACCATTCCTGTGACACTAGATATAGATTCCGATGCCTCACTTCAGGTTTACTGTATCCCTCTGATCTTCGTATTGACGATGAAACACAGAAATTGCATTGGAATAAAATAGAAAAGGCACAATGCCGATTTAAGTACAAGAAGACTGACACTTCTTACTGTCTATGTTTTGAACCATTCCTGTGACACTAGTTATAGATTGCGATGCTTCACCTCAGGTTTACTGTATCCCTCTGACTATCTTATTGACGATGAAACACATAAATTGCATCGGATGTAACTACAAAAGGCACAATGCCGAATCGACTTCAAGAAGACTGGCTCTTCTTACTGTCTATGTTTTGAACCATTCCTGTGACACTAGTTATATTTTCCGATGCTTCACTGCAGGTTAACTGTATCCCTCTGACCCTCTTATTGCCGATGAAACACAGAAATTGCATCGGAAGTAATAGAAAAGGCACAATGCCGACTTTACAAGAAGACTGACTCATCTTACTGTCTATGTTTTGAATCATTCCTTTTACACTAGTTATAGATTCCGATGCTTCACTTCAGGTTTACTGTATCCCTCTGACCTTCGTATTGACGATTAAACACAGAAATTGCATCGGAATTAAATACAAAAGGCACAATGCCGACTCAAGTACAAGAAGACTGGCTCTTCTTACTGCCTGTGTTTTGAACCTTTCCTGTGTTACCGGTTGTAGATTCCGATGCTTCACTTCAGGTTTACTATATCCCATGGACATTTTTATTGACGTCGAAACACAGAAATTGCATCGGAATTGAAGAGAAAAGGCACAATGACGACTTAAGTACAAGAAAACTGAATCTTCTTACTGTCTATATTTTGAACCATTCCTGTGACACCTGTTATAGATTCCGATGCTTCACTTCAGGTTTACTGTATCCCTCTGACCTTCTTATTGACGACGAAACACAGAAATTGCATCGGAATTAAATACAAAAATCACATTGCCGACTCAAGTACAAGAAGACTGGCTCTTCTTACTGTCTACGTTTTGAAGCTTTCCTGTGAGACCGGTTTTAGATTCCAATGCTTCACTTTAGGTTTACTGTATTCCTTGGACCTTCTTATTGACGACGAAACACAGAATTTGAATCAGAATTAAATAGAAAAGGCACAATGCTGAGTTAAGTACAAGAAAACTAACTCTTCTTACAGTCTATGATTTGAACCTTTTCTGTGAGACCAGTTTTAGATTCCGATGCTTTACTTCAGGTTTACTGTTACCCTCTGACCTTCTTATTGACGATGAAACACAGAAATTGCATCGGAATTAAATACAAAAGCACAATGCCGAATTAAGTACAAGAAGACTGACTCTTCCTACTGTCTATGTTTTGAACCACTCCTGTGACACTAGTTATAGATTCCGATGCTTCACTTCGGGTTTACTGTATCCCTTGGACTTTCTTGTTGACGATGAAACACGAAAATTGCATCGGTATTAAATATAAAAGTCACATTGCAGACTTATGTACAAGAAATCTGACTCTTCTTTCTGTCTATGTTTTGAACCATTCCTGTGACACTAGTTATAGATTCCGATGTTTCACTTCAGGTTTACTGTAACCCTCTGACCTTATTGACGATGAAAAACAGAAATTGCCTCATAATTAAATAGAAAAGCACAATGCCGATTTAAGTACATGAAGACTGACTCTTCTTACTGTCTATGTTTTGAACCATTCCTGTGACACTAGTTATAGATTCCGATGCTTCACTTCAGGTTTACTGTAACCCTCAGACCTTCTTATGGACGATGAAACACAGAAATTGCATTGGAATAAAATAGAACAGGCACAATGCCGATTTAAGTACATGAAGACTGACTCTTCTTACTGTCTATGTTTTGAACCATTCTTGTGACACTAGTTATAGATTCCGATGCTTCACTTCAGGTTTACTGTATCCCTCTGACCTTCTTATAGACGATGTAACACAGAAATTGCATCGGTCTTAAATAAATAGGCGCAATGCCGTCTCAAGAACAAGAGTACAGGCTTTTATTACTGTCTATGTTTGAATCATTCCTGTGACAATAGTTATAGGTTGCGATTCTTCACTTCAGGTTTACTGTATCCCTTGGACCTTCATATTGACGATGAAACACAGAAATTGCATCGGAAGTAATAGAAAAGGCACAATGCCGACTTTACAAGAAGACTGACTCATCTTACTGTCTATGTTTTGAATCATTCCTTTGACACTAGTTATAGATTCCGATGCTTCTCTTCAGGTTTACTGTATTCCTGTGACCTTCTTATTGACGATGAAACACAGTAATTGCTTTGGAATTAAATACAAGATCACAATGCCTACTTAAGTACAAGAGAACAGTCTCTTCTTACTGTCTATGTTTTGAACCATTCCTGTGACACTAGTTATAGATTCCGATGCTTCACTTCAGGTTTACAGTATCCCACTGACCTTCTTATTGACGATGAAACACAGAAATTGCATCAGAATTAAACACAAAAGGCACAATGCCGACTTAAGTACAAGAAGACTGGCTCTTCTTACTGTCTATGTTTTGAGCCATTCCTGTGACACTAGTTATAGATTCCGATGCTTCATTTCAGGTTTACTGTATCCCTCTCACCTTCTTATTGACGATGAAACATAGAAATTGCATGGGAATTAAATAGAAAAGGCACAATGCCGACTTAAGTACACGAAAACTGATTCTTCTTACTATCTATGTTTGAACCATTCCTGTGACACTAGTTCTAGATTCCGATGCTTCACTTAAGGTTTACTGTATCCCACTGACCTTCTTATTGACGATGAAACACAGATATTGCATCGGAATTAAATACAAAAGGCACAATACCGACTTAAGTTCAAGAAAACTGACTCTTCTTACTGTCTATGTTTTAAACCATTCATGTGACACTAGTTATAGATTCCGATGCTTCACTTCACGTTTACTGTATCCCTCTGACCTTCTTATTGACGATGAAACACAGAAATTGCATCGGAATTAAATACAAAAGCCACAACGCCGACTTAAGTACAAGAAAACTGACTCTTCTTACTGTCTATGTTTTGAACCATTCCTGTGACACTAGTTATAGATTCCGATGCTTCATTTCAGGTTTACTGTATCCCTTTGGCCTTCTTATTGGTGATGAAACACAGGAATTGAATCAGAATTAAATAGAAAAGGCACAATGCTGACTTAAGTACAAGAAGACTGACTCTTATTACTGACTATGTTTTGAACCATTCCTGTGACACTAGTTATATTTTCCGATGCTTCACTTCAGGTTAACTGTATCCCTCTGACCTTCTTATTGACGATGAAACACAGAAATTGCTTTGGAATTAAATACAAGATCACAATGCCGACTTAAGTACAAGAGAACTGTCTCTTCTTACTGTCTATGTTTTGAACCATTCCTGTGACACAAGTTATAGATTCCGATGCTTCATTTCAGGTTTACTGTATCCCTTTGGCCTCCTTATTGACGATGAGACACCGGAATTGAATCAGAATTAAATAGAAAAGGCACAATGCTGACTTAAGTACAAGAAGACTGACTCTTATTACTGACTATGTTTCAAACCATTCCTGTGACACTAGTTATATTTTCCGATGCTTCACTTCAGGTTAACTGTATCCCTCTGACCTTCTTATTGCCGATGAAACACAGATATTGCATCGGAAGTAATAGAAAAGGCACAATGCCGACTTTACAAGAAGACTGACTCATCTTACTGTCTATGTTTTGAATCATTCCTTTTACAGTAGTTATAGATTCCGATGCTTCACTTCAGTTTTACTGTATCCCTCTGACCTTCGTATTGACGATTAAACACAGAAATTGCATCGGAATTAAATACAAAAGGCACAATGCCGACTCAAGTACAAGAAGACTGGCTCTTCTTACTGCCTGTGTTTTGAACCTTTCCTGTGTTACCGGTTTTAGATTCCGATGCTTCACTTCAGGTTTACTATATCCCATGGACCTTTTTATTGACGTCGAAACACAGAAATTGCATCGGAATTGAAGAGAAAAGGCACAATGACGACTTAAGTACAAGAAAACTGAATCTTCTTACTGTCTATATTTTGAACCATTCCTGTGACACCTGTTATAGATTCCGATGCTTCACTTCAGGTTTACTGTATCCCTCTGACCTTCTTATTGACGATGAAACACAGAAATTGCATCGGAATTAAATACAAAAATCACATTGCCGACTCAAGTACAAGAAGACTGGCTCTTCTTACTGTCTACGTTTTGAAGCTTTCCTGTGAGACCGGTTTTAGATTCCAATGCTTCACTTTAGGTTTACTGTATTCCTTGGACCTTCTTATTGACGACGAAACACAGAATTTGAATCAGAATTAAATAGAAAATGCACAATGCTGAGTTAAGTACAAGAAAACTAACTCTTCTTACAGTCTATGATTTGAGCCTTTTCTGTGAGACCAGTTTTAGATTCCGATGCTTTACTTCAGGTTTACTGTAACCCTCTGACCTTCTTATTGACGATGAAACACAGAAATTGCATCGGAATTAAATACAAAAGCACAATGCCGAATTAAGTACAAGAAGACTGACTCTTCCTACTGTCTATGTTTTGAACCACTCCTGTGACACTAGTTATAGATTCCGATGCTTCACTTCGGGTTTACTGTGACCCTCTGACCTTATTGACGATGAAAAACAGAAATTGCCTCATAATTAAATAGAAAAGCACAATGCCGATTTAAGTACATGAAGACTGACTCTTCTTACTGTCTATGTTTTGAACCATTCCTGTGACACTAGTTATAGATTCCGATGCTTCACTTCAGGTTTACTGTAACCCTCTGACCTTCTTATGGACGATGAAACACAGAAATTGCATTGGAATAAAATAGAAAAGGCACAATGCCGATTTAAGTACATGAAGACTGACTCTTCTTACTGTCTATGTTTTGAACCATTCTTGTGACACTAGTTATAGATTCCGATGCTTCACTTCAGGTTTACTGTATCCCTCTGACCTTCTTATAGACGATGTAACACAGGAATTGCATCGGTCTTAAATACATAGGCGCAATGCCGTCTGAAGAACAAGAGTACAGGCTTTTATTACTGTCTATGTTTGAATCATTCCTGTGACACTAGTTATAGGTTCCGATTCTTCACTTCAGGTTTACTGTATCCCTTGGACCTTCTTATTGACGATGAAACACAGAAATTGCATCGGAAGTAATAGAAAAGGCACAATGCCGACTTTACAAGAAGACTGACTCATCTTACTGTCTATGTTTTGAATCATTCCTTTGACACTAGTTATAGATTCCGATGCTTCTCTTCAGGTTTACTGTATTCCTCTGACCTTCTTATTGACGATGAAACACAGAAATTGCTTTGGAATTAAATACAAGATCACAATGCCTACTTAAGTACAAGAGAACAGTCTCTTCTTACTGTCTATGTTTTGAACCATTCCTGTGACACTAGTTATAGATTCCGATGCTTCACTTCAGGTTTACAGTATCCCACTGACCTTCTTATTGACGATGAAACACAGAAATTGCATCAGAATTAAATACAAAAGGCACAATGCCGACTTAAGTACAAGAAGACTGGCTCTTCTTACTGTCTATGTTTTGAGCCATTCCTGTAACACTAGTTATAGATTCCGATGCTTCACTTCAGGTTTACTGTATCCCTCTCACCTTCTTATTGACGATGAAACATAGAAATTGGATGGGAATTAAATGGAAAAGGCACAATGCCGACTTAAGTACATGAAAACTGATTCTTCTTACTATCTATGTTTGAACCATTCCTGTGACACTAGTTCTAGATTCCGATGCTTCACTTAAGGTTTACTGTATCCCACTGACCTTCTTATTGACGATGAAACACAGATATTGCATCGGAATTAAATACAAAAGGCACAATACCGACTTCAGTTCAAGAAAACTGACTCTTCTTACTGTCTATGTTTTAAACCATTCATGTGACACTAGTTATAGATTCCGATGCTTCACTTCAAGTTTACTGTATCCCTCTGACCTTCTTATTGACGATGAAACACAGAAACTGCTTTGGAATTAAATACAAGATCACAATGCCGACTTAAGTACAAGAGAACTGTCTCTTCTTACTGTCTACGTTTTGAACCATTCCTGTGACACTAGTTATAGATTCCGATGCTTCATTTCAGGTTTACTGTATCCCTTTGGCCTCCTTATTGACGATGAGACACCGGAATTGAATCAGAATTAAATAGAAAAGGCACAATGCTGACTTAAGTACAAGAAGACTGACTCTTATTACTGACTATGTTTTAAACCATTCCTGTGACACTAGTTATATTTTCCGATGCTTCACTTCAGGTTAACTGTATCCCTCTGACCTTCTTATTGACGATGTAACACAAAAATTGCATCGGTCTTAAATACATAGGAGCAATGCCGACTCAAGAAAAAGAAGACTGGCTCTTATTACTGTCTATGTCTGAATCATTCCTGTGACACTAGTTATATATTCCGATTCTTCACCACAGGTTTACTGTATCCCTTGGACCTTCTTATTGACTATGAAACACAGAAATAGCATCGGAATTAAATACTAAAGGCACAATACCGACTTAAGTACAAGAAGACTGACTCTTCCTACTGTCAATGTTTTGAACCATTCCTGTGACACTAGATATAGATTCCGATGCCTCACTTCAGGTTTACTGTATCCCTCTGACCTTCGTATTGACGATGAAACACAGAAATTGCATCTGAATTAAATACAAAAGTCACAATGCCGACTCAAGTACAAGAAGACAGACTCTTCCTCTGTCAATGCTTTGAACCATTCCTGTGACACTAGTTATAGATTCCGATGCTTCACTTGTAGTTTACTGTATCCCTTGACCCTTCTTATTGACGATGAAACACAGAAATTGCATCGGAATTAAATACAAAAGGCACAATGCCGACTCAAGTACAAGAAGACTGGCTCTTCTTACTGCCTGTGTTTTGAACCTTTCCTGTGTTACCGGTTTTAGATTCCGATGCTTCACTTCAGGTTTACTATATCCCATGGACCTTTTTATTGACGTCGAAACACAGAAATTGCATCGGAATTAAAGAGAAAAGGCCCAATGACGACTTAAGTTCAAGAAAACTGAATCTTCTTTTTTGTCCATATTTTGAACCATTCCTGTGATACCTGTTATAGATTCCGATGCTTCACTACAGGTTTACTGTATCCCTCTGACCTTCTTATTGACGATGAAACACAGAAATTGCATCGGAATTAAATACAAAAATCACATTGCCGACTCAAGTACAAAAAGACTGGCTCTTCTTACTGTCTACGTTTTGAAACTTTCCTGTGAGACCGGTTTTAGATTCCAATGCTTCACTTTAGGTTTACTGTATTCCTTGGACCTTCTTATTGACGACGAAACACAGAATTTGAATCAGAATTAAATAGAAAAGGCACAATGCTGAGTTAAGTACAAGAAAACTAACTCTTCTTACAATCTATGATTTGAACCTTTTCTGTGAGACCAGTTTTAGATTTCGATGCTTTACTTCAGGTTTACTGTAACCCTCTGACCTTCTTATTGACGATGAAACACACAAATTGCATCGGAATTAAATACAAAAGCACAATGCCGAATTAAGTACAAGAAGACTGACTCTTCCTACTGTCTATGTTTTGAACCACTCCTGTGACACTAGTTATAGATTCCGATGCTTCACTTCGGGTTTACTGTATCCCTTGGACTTTCTTATTGACGATGAAACACGAAAATTGCATCGGTATTGAATATAAAAGTCACATTGCCGACTTATGTACAAGAAATCTGACTCATCTTACTGTCTATGTTTTGAACCATTCCTGTGACAGTAGTTATAGATTCCGATGTTTCACTTCAGGTTTACTGTAACCCTCTGACCTTATTGACGATGAAAAACAGAAATTGCCTCATAATTAAATAGAAAAGCACAATGCCGATTTAAGTACATGAAGACTGACTCTTCTTACTGTCTATGTTTTGAACCATTCCTGTGACACTAGTTATAGATTCCGATGCTTCACTTCCGGTTTACTGTATCCGTTGGACCTTTTTATTGAAGATGAGACACGAAAATTGCATCGGTATTAAATACAAAAGGCACAATGCCGACTTAAGTACAAGAAGACTGACTCTTATTACAGTCTATGTTTTGAACCATTCCTGTGACACTAGTTATAGATTCCGATGCTTCACTTCTGGTTTACTGTATGCCTCTGACCTTCTTGTTGACGATGAAACACAGAAATTGCATCGGAATTAAATACATAGGCACAATTCCGACTCAAGTACAAGAAGACTGGCTCATCTTACTGTCTATGACTTGAACCATTCCTGTGAAACTAGTTATATTTTCCGATGCTTCACTTCAGGTTAACTGTATCCCTCCGACATTCTTATTGACTTAGAAACACAGTAATTGCATCGGAATTAAATGCAAAAGGCACAATGCCGAATTAAGTACAAGAAAAATGACTCCTCTTACTGTCTATGTTTGAACCATTCCTGTGACACTAGTTATAGATTCCGATGCTTCACTTCAGGTTTACTGTATCCCTCTGACCTTCTTATGGACGATGAAACACAGAAATTGCATTGGAATAAAATAGAAAAGGCACAATGCCGATTTAAGTACATGAAGACTGACTCTTCTTACTGTCTATGTTTTGAACCATTCTTGTGACACTAGTTATAGATTCCGATTCTTCACTTCAGGTTTACTGTATCCCTCTGACCTTCGTATAGACGATGTAACACAGAAATTGCATCGGTCTTAAATACATAGGCGCAATGCCGTCTCAAGAACAAGAATACAGGCTTTTATTACTGTCTATGTTTGAATCATTCCTGTGACACTAGTTATTGGTTCCGATTCTTCACTTCAGGTTTACTGTATCCCTTGGACCTTCTTATTGACGATGAAACACAGAAATTGCATCGGAAGTAATAGAAAAGGCACAATGCCGACTTTACAAGAAGACTGACTCATCTTACTGTCTATGTTTTGAATCATTCCTTTGACACTAGTTATAGATTCCGATGCTTCACTTCAGGTTTACTGTATCCCTCTGACCTTCTTATTGACGATTAAACACAGAAATTGCATCGGAATTAATTGCAAAAGACACAATGCCGACTCAAGTACAAGAAGGCTGGCTTTTCTTACTGCCTGTGTTTTGAACCATTCCTGTGTTACCGGTTTTAGATTCCGATGCTTCACTTCAGGTTTACTATATCCTATGGACCATTTTATTGACGTCGGAACACAGAAATTGCATCGGAATTAAAGAGAAAAAGCACAATGTCGACTTAAGTACAAGAAAACTGAATCTTCTTACTGCCTATATTATGAACCATTCCTGTGACACCTGTTATAGATTCCGATGCTTCACTTCAGGTTTACCGTATCCCTCTGACCTTCTTATTGACGATGAAACACAGAAATTGCATCGGAATTAAATACAAAAGGCACTTTGCCGACTCAAGTACAAGAAGACTGGCTCTTCTTACTGTCTATGTTTTGAACCATTCCTGTGACACTAGTTATAGATTGCGATGCTGCACCACAGATTTACTGTATCCCTCTGACCTTCTTATTGACGATGAAACACAGAAATTGCACCGAAATTAATTACAAATGGCACAATGCCGAATCGAGTTCAAGAAGATTGGCTCTTCTTACTGTCTATGATTTGAACCTTTCCTGTGAGACCGGTTTTAGATTCCGATGCTTCACTTCCGGTTTACTGTATCCCTTGGACCTTCTTACTGACGACAAAACATAGAAATTGCATCGGAATTAAATAGAAAAGGCACACTGCCGACTTAAGCCCAAGAAGACTGACTCTTCTTACTGACTATGTTGTGAACATTTTCTGTGAGACCTGTTTTAGATTCCGGTGCTTCACTATATGTTTACTGTATCCCTCTCATCTTCTTATTGACGATGAAACGCAGAAATTGCATCGGAATTAAATGGAAAAGCACAATGCCGAATTAAGTACAAGAGAACTACTCTTCCTACTGTCTATGATTTGAACCATTCCTGGGACACTAGTTGTAGATTCCGATGCTTCACTTTGGTTTTACTGTATCCCACTGACCTTCTTATTGACGATGAAACACAGAAATTGCATCGGAAATAAATACAAAAGCACAATGCCGAATTAAGTACAAGAGAACTACTCTTCCTACTGTCTATGATTTGAACCATTCCTGTGACACTAGTTGTAGATTGCGATGCTTCACTTTGGTTTTACTGTATCCCACTGACCTTCTTATTGACGATGAAACACAGAAATTGCATCGGAATTAATTACAAAGGGCACAATGCCGACTCATGTACAAGAAGACTAGCTCTTCTTACTGTCTATGTTTTGAACCATTCCTGTGACACTAGTTATAGATTCCGATGCTCCACTTCAGGTTTACTGTATCGCTAGGACCTTCTTATTGACGATTAAACACAGAAATTGCATCGGAAATAAATGCAAAAGGCACAATGACGACTTAAGTACAAGAAAACTGACTCCTCTTACTGGCTATCATTTGAAGCATTCCCGTGACACTAGTTATAGTTTCCGATGATTCACTTCAGGTTTACTGTATCCCTCTGAAATTCTTATTGACTATGAAACACAGAAATTGCATCGGAAATAAATACAAAAGCACAATGCCGAATTAAGTACAAGAGAGCTACTCTTCCTACTGTCTATGTTTCGAACCATTCCTGTGACACAAGTTATAGATTCCGATGCTTCACTTCAGGTTTACTGTATCCCTCTGACCTTCTTATTAACGATGAAACACAGAAATTGCATCGGAATAAAATACAAAAGGCACAATGCCGACTTAAGTACAAGAAGACTGACTCTTCTTACTGTCTATGTTTTGAACCATTCCAGTGACACTAGTTATAGATTCCGATGCTTCACTTCAGGTTTACTGTATCCCTCTGGAGTTCTTATTGACAATGTAACACAGAAATTGCATCGGAATTAAATACATAGGCACAATGCCGACTCAAGTACAAAAAGACTTGCTCTTCTTACTGTCTATGGTTTGAACCATTCCTGTGAGACTAGTTATAGATTCCGATTCTTCACTTCAGGTTTACTGTATCCCTTGGACCTTCTTATTGACGTCGAAACACAGAAAATGCATCGGACTTAAAGATAAAAGGCACAATGTCGACTTAAGTAAAAGAAAACTGATTCTTCTTACTGTCTTTGTTTGAACCATTCCTGTGACACTAGTTACAGATTCCGTTGCTTCACTTCAGGTTTACTGTATCCCTCTGACCTCCTTATTGACGATGAATTACAGAAATTGCATCGGAAATAAATACAAAAGGCACAATGCCGACATAAGTACAAGAAGACTGACTCTTCTTACTGACTATCATTTGAACATTTCCTGTGAGACCAGTTTTAGATTCAGATGCATCACTATATGTTTACTGTATCCCTTGGACCTTCTTATTGACGATTAAACACAGAAATTGCATCGGAATGAAATACAAAAGGCACAATGCCGACTTAAGAACAAGAAGACTGACACTTCTTACTGGCTATGTTTTGAACATTTCCTGTCAGACCAGTTTTAGATTCCGATGCCTCACTACAAGTTTACTGTATCCCTTGGACCTTCTTATTGACGATTAAACACAGAAATTACATTGGTAATAAATATAAAAGGCACAATGCCGACTTAAGTATAAGAAAACTGACTCTTCTTACTGTCTATATTTTGAAGCATTCCCGTGACACTAGTTATAGTTTCCGATGATTCACTTCAGGTTTGCTGTAGCCCTCTGACCTTCTTATTGAAGATGAAACACAGAAATTGCATCGGAATTAAATACAAAGGCACAATGCCGAATTAAGTACAAGAGAACTACTCTTCCTACTGTCTATGTTTTGAACCATTCCTGTGACACTAGTTGTACATTCCGATACTTCACTTCGGGTTTACTGTATCCCTCTGACGCTCTTATTAACGATGAAACACAGAAATTGCATCGAAATTAATTACAAAAGGCACAATGCCGAATCGAGTTCAGGAAGACTGGCTCTTCTTACTGTCTACGTTTTGTACCTTTCCTGTGGGACCGGTTTTAGATTCCGATGCTTCACTTCAGGTTTACTGTCTCCCTTGGACCATCTTACTGACGACAAAACACAAAAATTGCATCGGAATTAAATAGAAAAGGCACAATGCCGTCTTAAGTACAGAAAATCTGACTCTTCTTACTGTCTACGGTTTGAATTATTCTTGTGACGCTAGTTAATGATTCCGAAGCTTCACTTCAGGTTTACTGTATCCCTTGGACCTTCTTATTGACGATGAAACACAGAAATTGCATCGGAAGTAATAGAAAAGGCACAATGCCGACTTTACAAGAAGACTGACTCATCTTACTGTCTATGTTTTGAATCATTCCTTTGACACTAGTTATAGATTCCGATGCTTCACTTCAGGTTTACTGTATCCCTCTGACCTTCTTATTGACGATTAAACACAGAAATTGCATCGGAATTAAATGCAAAAGGCACAATGCCGACTCAAGTACAAGAAGGCTGGCTCTTCTTACTGCCTGTGTTTTGAACCATTCCTGTGTTACCGGTTTTAGATTCCGATGCTTCACTTCAGGTTTACTATATCCCATGGACCTTTTTATTGACGTCGGAACACAGAAATTGCATCGGAATTAAAGAGAAAAAGCACAATGTCGACTTAAGTACAAGAAAACTGAATCTTCTTACTGCCTATATTATGAACCATTCCTGTGACACCTGTTATAGATTCCGATGGTTCACTTCAGGATTACCGTATCCCTCTGACCTTCTTATTGACGATGAAACACAGAAATTGCATCGGAATTAAATACAAAAGGCACTTTGCCGACTCAAGTACAAGAAGACTGGCTCTTCTTACTGTCTATGTTTTGAACCATTCCTGTGACACTAGTTATAGATTGCGATGCTTCACCACAGGTTTACTGTATCCCTCTGACCTTCTTATTGACGATGAATCACAGAAATTGCACCGAAATTAATTACAAAAGGCACAATGCCGAATCGAGTTCAAGAAGATTTGCTCTTCTTACTGTCTATGATTTGAACCTTTCCTGTGAGACCGGTTTTAGATTCCGATGCTTCACTTCCGGTTTACTGTATCCCTTGGACCTTCTTACTGACGACGAAACATAGAAATTGCATCGGAATTAAATAGAAAAGGCACACTGCCGACTTAAGCCCAAGAAGACTGACTCTTCTTACTGACTATGTTGTGAACATTTTCTGTGAGACCTGTTTTAGATTCCGGTGCTTCACTATATGTTTACTGTATCCCTCTCTTCTTCTTATTGACGATGAAACGCAGAAATTGCATCGGAATTAAATGGAAAAGCACAATGCCGAATTAAGTACAAGAGAACTACTCTTCCTACTGTCTATGATTTGAACCATTCCTGTGACACTAGTTGTAGATTCCGATGCTTCACTTTGGTTTTACTGTATCCCACTGACCTTCTTATTGACGATGAAACACAGAAATTGCATCGGAAATAAATACAAAAGCACAATGCCGAATTAAGTACAAGAGAACTACTCTTCCTACTGTCTATGATTTGAACCATTCCTGTGACACTAGTTGTAGATTGCGATGCTTCACTTTGGTTTTACTGTATCCCACTGACCTTCTTATTGACGATGAAACACAGAAATTGCATCGGAATTAATTACAAAGGGCACAATGCCGACTCATGTACAAGAAGACTGGCTCTTCTTACTGTCTATGTTTTGAACCATTCCTGTGACACTAGTTATAGATTCCGATGCTTCACTTCAGGTTTACTGTATCGCTAGGACCTTCTTATTGACGATTAAACACAGAAATTGCATCGGAAATAAATGCAAAAGGCACAATGACGACTTAAGTACAAGAAAACTGACTCCTCTTACTGGCTATCATTTGAAGCATTCCCGTGACACTAGTTATAGTTTCCGATGATTCACTTCAGGTTTACTGTATCCCTCTGAAATTCTTATTGACTATGAAACACAGAAATTGCATCGGAAATAAATACAAAAGCACAATGCCGAATTAAGTACAAGAGAGCTACTCTTCCTACTGTCTATGTTTTGAACCATTCCTGTGACACAAGTTATAGATTCCGATGCTTCACTTCAGGTTTACTGTATCCCTCTGACCTTCTTATTAACGATGAAACACAGAAATTGCATCGGAATAAAATACAAAAGGCACAATGCCGACTTAAGTACAAGAAGACTGACTCTTCTTACTGTCTATGTTTTGAACCATTCCAGTGACACTAGTTATAGATTCCGATGCTTCACTTCAGGTTTACTGTATCCCTCTGGAGTTCTTATTGACAATGTAACACAGAAATTGCATCGGAATTAAATACATAGGCACAATGCCGACTCAAGTACAAAAAGACTGGCTCTTCTTACTGTCTATGGTTTGAACCATTCCTGTGAGACTAGTTATAGATTCCGATTCTTCACTTCAGGTTTACTGTATCCCTTGGACCTTCTTATTGACGTCGAAACACAGAAATTGCATCGGACTTAAAGATAAAAGGCACAATGTCGACTTAAGTAAAAGAAAACTGATTCTTCTTACTGTCTTTGTTTGAACCATTCCTGTGACACTAGTTACAGATTCCGTTGCTTCACTTCAGGTTTACTGTATCCCTCTGACCTCCTTATTGACGATGAATTACAGAAATTGCATCGGAAATAAATACAAAAGGCACAATGCCGACATAAGTACAAGAAGACTGACTCTTCTTACTGACTATCATTTGAACATTTCCTGTGAGACCAGTTTTAGATTCAGATGCATCACTATATGTTTACTGTATCCCTTGGACCTTCTTATTGACGATTAAACACAGAAATTGCATCGGAATGAAATACAAAAGGCACAATGCCGACTTAAGAACAAGAAGACTGACACTTCTTACTGGCTATGTTTTGAACATTTCCTGTCAGACCAGTTTTAGATTCCGATGCCTCACTATAAGTTTACTGTATCCCTTGGACCTTCTTATTGACGATTAAACACAGAAATTACATTGGTAATAAATATAAAAGGCACAATGCCGACTTAAGTATAAGAAAACTGACTCTTCTTACTGTCTATATTTTGAAGCATTCCCGTGACACTAGTTATAGTTTCCGATGATTCACTTCAGGTTTGCTGTAGCCCTCTGACCTTCTTATTGAAGATGAAACACAGAAATTGCATCGGAATTAAATACAAAGGCACAATGCCGAATTAAGTACAAGAGAACTACTCTTCCTACTGTCTATGTTTTGAACCATTCCTGTGACACTAGTTGTACATTCCGATACTTCACTTCGGGTTTACTGTATCCCTCTGACGCTCTTATTAACGATGAAACACAGAAATTGCATCGAAATTAATTACAAAAGGCACAATGCCGAATCGAGTTCAGGAAGACTGGCTCTTCTTACTGTCTACGTTTTGTACCTTTCCTGTGGGACCGGTTTTAGATTCCGATGCTTCACTTCAGGTTTACTGTCTCCCTTGGACCATCTTACTGACGACAAAACACAAAAATTGCATCGGAATTAAATAGAAAAGGCACAATGCCGTCTTAAGTACAGAAAATCTGACTCTTCTTACTGTCTACGGTTTGAATTATTCTTGTGACGCTAGTTAATGATTCCGAAGCTTCACTTCAGGTTTACTGTATCCCTTGGACCTTCTTATTGACGATGAAACACAGAAATTGCATCGGAAGTAATAGAAAAGGCACAATGCCGACTTTACAAGAAGACTGACTCATCTTACTGTCTATGTTTTGAATCATTCCTTTGACACTAGTTATAGATTCCGATGCTTCACTTCAGGTTTACTGTATCCCTCTGACCTTCTTATTGACGATTAAACACAGAAATTGCATCGGAATTAAATGCAAAAGGCACAATGCCGACTCAAGTACAAGAAGGCTGGCTCTTCTTACTGCCTGTGTTTTGAACCATTCCTGTGTTACCGGTTTTAGATTCCGATGCTTTACTTCAGGTTTACTATATCCCATGGACCTTTTTATTGACGTCGGAACACAGAAATTGCATCGGAATTAAAGAGAAAAAGCACAATGTCGACTTAAGTACAAGAAAACTGAATCTTCTTACTGGCTATATTATGAACCATTCCTGTGACACCTGTGATAGATTCCGATGGTTCACTTCAGGATTACCGTATCCCTCTGACCTTCTTATTGACGATGAAACACAGAAATTGCATCGGAATTAAATACAAAAGGCACTTTGCCGACTCAAGTACAAGAAGACTGGCTCTTCTTACTGTCTATGTTTTGAACCATTCCTGTGACACTAGTTATAGATTGCGATGCTTCACCACAGGTTTACTGTATCCCTCTGACCTTCTTATTGACGATGAATCACAGAAATTGCACCGAAATTAATTACAAAAGGCACAATGCCGAATCGAGTTCAAGAAGATTTGCTCTTCTTACTGTCTATGATTTGAACCTTTCCTGTGAGACCGGTTTTAGATTCCGATGCTTCACTTCCGGTTTACTGTATCCCTTGGACCTTCTTACTGACGACGAAACATAGAAATTGCATCGGAATTAAATAGAAAAGGCACACTGCCGACTTAAGCCCAAGAAGACTGACTCTTCTTACTGACTATGTTGTGAACATTTTCTGTGAGACCTGTTTTAGATTCCGGTGCTTCACTATATGTTTACTGTATCCCTCTCTTCTTCTTATTGACGATGAAACGCAGAAATTGCATCGGAATTAAATGGAAAAGCACAATGCCGAATTAAGTACAAGAGAACTACTCTTCCTACTGTCTATGATTTGAACCATTCCTGTGACACTAGTTGTAGATTCCGATGCTTCACTTTGGTTTTACTGTATCCCACTGACCTTCTTATTGACGATGAAACACAGAAATTGCATCGGAAATAAATACAAAAGCACAATGCCGAATTAAGTACAAGAGAACTACTCTTCCTACTGTCTATGATTTGAACCATTCCTGTGACACTAGTTGTAGATTGCGATGCTTCACTTTGGTTTTACTGTATCCCACTGACCTTCTTATTGACGATGAAACACAGAAATTGCATCGGAATTAATTACAAAGGGCACAATGCCGACTCATGTACAAGAAGACTGGCTCTTCTTACTGTCTATGTTTTGAACCATTCCTGTGACACTAGTTATAGATTCCGATGCTTCACTTCAGGTTTACTGTATCGCTAGGACCTTCTTATTGACGATTAAACACAGAAATTGCATCGGAAATAAATGCAAAAGGCACAATGACGACTTAAGTACAAGAAAACTGACTCCTCTTACTGGCTATCATTTGAAGCATTCCCGTGACACTAGTTATAGTTTCCGATGATTCACTTCAGGTTTACTGTATCCCTCTGAAATTCTTATTGACTATGAAACACAGAAATTGCATCGGAAATAAATACAAAAGCACAATGCCGAATTAAGTACAAGAGAGCTACTCTTCCTACTGTCTATGATTTGAACCATTCCTGTGACACTAGTTGTAGATTCCGATGCTTCACTTTGGTTTTACTGTATCCCACTGACCTTCTTATTGACGATGAAACACAGAAATTGCATCGGAATTAATTACAAAAGGCACAATGCCGACTCATGTACAAGAAGACTGGCTCTTCTTACTGTCTATATTTTGAACCATTCCTGTGACACTAGTTATAGATTCCGATGCTTCACTTCAGGTTTACTGTATCCCTCTGACATTCTTATTGACGATGAAACACAGAAATTGCATCGGAATTAAATACATAGGCACAATGCCGACTTATGTACAAGGAGACTGTTTCTTATTACTGTATATGTTTTGAACCATTCCCGTGACACTAGTTATAGATTCCGATGCTTTACTTCAGGGTTACTGCAACCCTCTGACCTTCTTATTGACGATGAACCACTGAAATTGCATCGGAATTAAATACAAAAGGCACAATGCCGAATTAAGTACAAGAAAACTGACTCTTCTTACTGTCTATGTTTTGAACCATTCCTGTGACACAAGTTATAGATTCCGATGCTTCACTTCAGGTTTACTGTATCCCTCTGACCTTCTTATTAACGATGAAACACAGAAATTGCATCGGAATAAAATACAAAAGGCACAATGCCGACTTAAGTACAAGAAGACTGACTCTTCTTACTGTCTATGTTTCGAACCATTCCAGTGACACTAGTTATAGATTCCGATGCTTCACTTCATGTTTACTGTATCCCTCTGAAGTTCTTATTGACAATGTAACACAGAAATTGCATCGGAATTAAATACATAGGCACAATGCCGACTCAAGTACAAAAAGACTGGCTCTTCTTACTGTCTATGGTTTGAACCATTCCTGTGAGACTAGTTATAGATTCCGATTCTTCACTTCAGGTTTACTGTATCCCTTGGACCTTCTTATTGACGTCGAAACACAGAAATTGCATCGGACTTAAAGATAAAAGGCACAATGTCGACTTAAGTAAAAGAAAACTGATTCTTCTTACTGTCTTTGTTTGAACCATTCCTGTGACACTAGTTACAGATTCCGTTGCTTCACTTCAGGTTTACTGTATCCCTCTGACCTCCTTATTGACGATGAATTACAGAAATTGCATCGGAAATAAATACAAAAGGCACAATGCCGACATAAGTACAAGAAGGCTGACTCTTCTTACTGACTATCATTTGAACATTTCCTGTGAGACCAGTTTTAGATTCAGATGCATCACTATATGTTTACTGTATCCCTTGGACCTTCTTATTGACGATTAAACACAGAAATTGCATCGGAATGAAATACAAAAGGCACAATGCCGACTTAAGAACAAGAAGACTGACACTTCTTACTGGCTATGTTTTGAACATTTCCTGTCAGACCAGTTTTAGATTCCGATGCCTCACTATATGTTTACTGTATCCCTTGGAGCTTCTTATTGACGATTAAACACAGAAATTACATTGGTAATAAATATAAAAGGCACAATGCCTACTTAAGTATAAGAAAACTGACTCTTCTTACTGTCTATATTTTGAAGCATTCCCGTGACACTAGTTATAGTTTCCGATGATTCACTTCAGGTTTGCTGTAGCCCTCTGACCTATTTATTGACGATGAAACACAGAAATTGCATCGGAATTAAATACAAAGGCACAATGCCGAATTAAGTACAAGAGAACTACTCTTCCTACTGTCTATGTTTTGAACCATTCCTGTGACACTAGTTGTACATTCCGATACTTCACTTCGGGTTTACTGTATCCCTCTGACGCTCTTATTGACGATGAAACACAGAAATTGCATCGAAATTAATTACAAAAGGCACAATGCCGAATCGAGTTCAGGAAGACTGGCTCTTCTTACTGTCTACGTTTTGTACCTTTCCTGTGGGACCGGTTTTAGATTCCGATGCTTCACTTCAGGTTTACTGTCTCCCTTGGACCATCTTACTGACGACAAAACACAAAAATTGCATCGGAATTAAATAGAAAAGGCACAATGCCGTCTTAAGTACAGAAAATCTGACTCTTCTTACTGTCTACGGTTTGAATTATTCTTGTGACGCTAGTTAATGATTCCGAAGCTTCACTTCAGGTTTACTGTATCCCTTGGACCTTCTTATTGACGTCGAAACACAGATATTGCATCGGAATTAAAGAGAAAAGGCACAATGCCGACTTAAGTACAAGAAAGCTGACTCTTCTTACTGGCTATGTTTTGAACATTTCCTGTGAGACCAGTTTTAGATTCCGATGCTTCACTATATGTTTACTGTATCCCTCTGACCTTCTTATTGACGATGAAACACAGAAATTGCATCGGTATTAAATATAAAAGTCACATTGCCGACTTAAGTACAAGAACACAGACTCTTCTTACTGTCTACGTTTTGAATCATTCCTGTGACACTAGTTATAGATTCCGATGCTTCACTTCAGGTTTACTGTATCCCTCTGAACTTCTTATTGACGATGAAACACTGAAATTGCATCGGAATTAAATAGAAAAGGCACAATGCCGACTTAAGTACAAGAAAACTGACTCTTCTTACTGTCTATGTTTTGAAGCATTTCCCGTGACCCAAGTTACAGATTCCGATGATTGACTTCCGGTTTACTGTATCCCTCTGACCTTCTTATTGACGATGAAACACAGAAATTGCATCGGAATTAAATACAAAAGCACAATGCCGAATTAAGTACAAGAGAACTACTCTTCCAACTGTCTACGTTTTGAACCATTCCTGTGACACTAGTTGTAGATACCGATGCTTCACTTCGGGTTTACTGTATCCCACTGACCTTCTTATTGATGATGAAACACAGAAATTGCATCGGAATTAAATACAAAAGGCACAATGCCGACTCAAGTACAAGAAGAATGGCTCTTCTTACTGTCTGTGGTTTGAACCATTAATGTGACACTAGTTATAGATTCCGATGCTTCACTTTAGGTTTACTGTATCTCTCTGACCTTCGTATTGACGATGAAACACAGAAATTGCATCAGAATTAAATACATAGGCACAATGCCGACTGAAGTACAAGAAGACTGACTCTTCTTACTGTCTATGTTTTGAACCATTCCCGTGACACTAGTTATAGATTCCGATGCTTTACTTCAGGTTTACTGTAACCCTCTGACCTTCTTATTGACGATGAAACACAGAAATTGCATCGGAATTAAATACAAAAGGCACAATGCCGAATTAAGTACAAGAAAACTGACTCTTCTTACTGTCTATGTTTCGAACCATTCCTGTGACACAAGTTACAGATTCCGATGCTTCACTTCAGGTTTACTGTAGCCCTCTGACCTTCTTATTGACGATGGAACACAGAAATTGCATCGGAGTTAAATACAAAAGGCACATTGCCGACATAAGTACAAGAAGACTGACACTTCTTACAGTCTATGTTTTGAACCATTCCTGTGACACTAGTTACAGATTGCGATGCTTCACGTCAGGTTTACTGTATCCCTCTGACCTTCTTATTGACGATGAAACACAGACATTGCATCGAAATTAATCACAAAAGGCACAATGCCGACTTAAGTACAAGAAGACTGACTCTTCTTACAGTCTATGTTTTGAACCATTCCTGTGACACTAGTTAAAGATTGCGATGCTTCACCTCAGGTTTACAGTATCCCTCTGACCTTCTTATTGACGATGAAACACAGAAATTGCATCGGTAATAAATACAAAAGGCACAACGCCGACTTAAGTACAAGAAAACTGACTCATCTTACTGTGTATGTTTTGAACCATTCCTGTGACACTAGTTATAGATTCCGATGCTTCAGTTTAGGTATACTGTTACCCCCTGACCTTCTTATTGACGATGAAACACAGTAATTGCATCGGTAATAAATACAAAAGGCACAACGCCGACATAAGTACAAAAGGACTGGCTCCTCTTACTGTCTATGATTTGAAACTTTCCTGTGAGACTGGTTTTAGATTCCGATGCTTAACTTTAGGTTTACTGTTTCCCTTGGATCTTCTTATTGACCATGAAACAGAGAATTTGCATCATAATTAAATAGAACAGGCACAATGCCGACTTAAGTACAAGAAAACTGACTCTTCTTACTGTCTATGTTTTGAACCATTCTTGTGACACTAGTTACACATTCCGATGCTTCACTCCAGGTGTACTGTTTCCATCTGACCTTCTTATTGACGATGAAACACAGAATTTGCAGCGGAAGTAAATACAAAAGGCAAAATGCCGACTTAAGTACAAGAAAACTGACTCTTCTTACTGTCTTTGTTTTGAACCATTCCTGTGACACTAGTTATAGATTTAGATGCTTCACTTCAGGTTTACTGTATCCCTCTGACCTTCTTACTGACGATGAAACACAGAAATTGCATCGGCATTAAAAAAAAAAGGCACAGTGCCGACCTAAGTACAAGAAATCTGACTCTTCTTACTGTCTATGATTTTGAACCCTTCCTGTGACACTAGTTATCGATTCCAATGCTTCACTTCAGGTTTACTGTATCGCTCTGACCTTCTTATTCACGATGAAACACATATATTGCATCGGAATTAAATACAAAAGGCACAATGCCGAGATAAGTACAAGAAAACTGACTCTTCTTACGGTCTATGTTTTGAGCCATTCCTGTGACACTAGTTATAGATTCCGATGCTTCACTTCAGGTTTACTGTATCCCTCTGACCTTCTTATTGACGATGAAACACACAAATGCTTCGGAATTAAATATAAAAGTCACAATGCCGACTCAAGTACAAGAGGACTGGCTCTTCTTACTGTCTATGCTTTGAACCATTCCTGTGACACTAGTGATAGTTTCCGATGCTTCACTTTAGGGTTACTGTATCCCTCTGACCTTCTTATTGACGATGAAACACAAAAATTGCATCGGATTTAAATTCAAAAGGCACAATGTCGAATAAAGTACAAGAAGACTGGCTCTTCCGACTGTCTATGTTTTGATCCATTCCTGCGACACTAGTTATAGATTCCGATGCTTCACTTCAGGTTTACTGTATCCCTCTGACCTTCTTATTGACGATGAAACACAGAATTTGCATCAGAATTAAATAGAAAAAGCACAATTCCGACTTAAGTACAAGAAAACTGACTCTTATTACTGTCTATGTATTGGCCCATTCCCGTGACACTAGTTATAGCATCCGATGCTTCTCTTCAGGTTTGCTGTATCCCTCTGACCTTCTTATTGACGATGAACCACAGAAATTGCTTTGGAATTAAATACAAAATCACAATGCCGACTTAAGTACAAGAGAACTGTCACTTCTTACTGTCTATGTTTTGAACCACTCCTGTGACACTAGTAATAGATTCCGATGCTTCACTTCAGGATTACTGTATCCCTCTCACCTTCTTATTGTCGATGAAACATAGAAATTGCATGGGAATTAAATAGAAAAGGCACAATGCCGACTTAAGTACATGAAAACTGATTCTTCTTACTATCTATGTTTGAACCATTCCTGTGACACTAGTTCTAGATTCCGATGCTTCACTTAAGGTTTACTGTATCCCTCTGACCTTCTTATTGACGATGAAACACAGATATTGCATCGGAATTAAATACAAAAGGCACAATGCCGACTTAAGTTCAACAAAACTGACTCTTCTTGCTGTCTATGTTTTAAACCATTCATGTGACACTAGTTATAGATTCCGATGCTTCACTTCTGGTTTACTGTATCCCTCTGACCTTCTTATTGACGATGAAACACAGAAATTGCATCAGAATTAAATAGAAAAAGCACAATTCCGACTTAAGTACAAGAAAACTGACTCTTATTACTGTCTATGTTTTGAACCATTCCTGTGACACTAGTTACAGATTCCGATGCTTCATTTCAGGTTTACTGTATCCCTTTGGCCTTCTTATTGACGATGAAATACAGGAATTGAATCAGAATTAAATAGAAAAGGCACAATGCTGACTTAAGTACAAGAAGACTGACTCTTATTACTGACTATGTTTTGAACAGTTCCTGTGAGACCAGTTTTAGATTCCGATCCTTTACTATATGTTTACTGTATCCCTTGGACCTTCTTATTGACGATGAAGCACAGAAATTGAATCAGAATTAAATAGAAAAGGCACAATGCTGACTTAAGTACAATAAGACTGACTCTTCTTACTGATTATGTATGAACATTTCCTGTGACACCAGTTTTAGATTTCGATGCTTCACTATATGTTTACTGTATCCCTTGGACCTTCTTATTGACGATGAAACACAGACATTGCATCGAAATTAATCACAAAAGGCACAATGCCAAATCGAGTTCAAGAAGACTGACACTCTTACTGTCTATGTTTTGAGCCATTCCTGTGACACAAGTTACAGATTCCAATGCTTCACTTCAGGTTTTCTGTAGCCCTCTGACCTTCTTATTGACGATGAAACACAGAAATTGCATCGGAATTAAATACAAAAGGCACAATGCCGACTTATGTACAAGAAGACTGACTCTTCTTACAGTCTATGTTTTGAACCATTCCTGTGACACTAGTTAAAGATTGCGATGCTTCACCTCAGGTTTACAGTATCCCTCTGACCTTCTTATTGACGATGAAACACAGAAATTGCATCGGTAATAAATACAAAATGCACAACGCCGACTTAAGTACAAGAAAACTGACACTTCTTACTGTGTATGTTTTGAACCATTCCTGTGACACTAGTTATAGATTCCGATGCTTCAGTTTAGGTATACTGTTACCCCCTGACCTTCTTATTGACGATGAAACACAGAAATTGCATCGGTAATAAATACAAAAGGCACAACGCCGACATAAGTACAAAAGGACTGGCTCCTCTTACTGTCTATGATTTGAAACTTTCCTGTGAGACTGGTTTTAGATTCCGATGCTTAACTTCAGGTTTACTGTTTCCCTTGGATCTTCTTATTGACCATGAAACAGAGAATTTGCATCATAATTAAATAGAACAGGCACAATGCCGACTTAAGTACAAGAAAACTGACTCTTCTTACTGTCTATGTTTTGAACCATTCTTGTGACACTAGTTACACATTCCGATGCTTCACTCCAGGTGTACTGTTTCCATCTGACCTTCTTATTGACGATGAAACACAGAATTTGCAGCGGAAGTAAATACAAAAGGCAAAATGCCGACTTAAGTACAAGAAAACTGACTCTTCTTACTGTCTTTGTTTTGAACCATTCCTGTGACACTAGTTATAGATTTCGATGCTTCACTTCAGGTTTACTGTATCCCTCTGACCTTCTTACTGACGATGAAACACAGAAATTGCATCGGCATTAAAAAAAAAAGGCACAGTGCCGACCTAAGTACAAGAAATCTGACTCTTCTTACTGTCTATGATTTTGAACCCTTCCTGTGACACTAGTTATCGATTCCAATGCTTCACTTCAGGTTTACTGTATCGCTCTGACCTTCTTATTCACGATGAAACACATATATTGCATCGGAATTAAATACAAAAGGCACAATGCCGAGATAAGTACAAGAAAACTGACTCTTCTTACGGTCTATGTTTTGAGCCATTCCTGTGACACTAGTTATAGATTCCGATGCTTCACTTCAGGTTTACTGTATCCCTCTGACCTTCTTATTGACGATGAAACACACAAATGCTTCGGAATTAAATATAAAAGTCACAATGCCGACTTAAGTACAAGAGGACTGGCTCTTCTTACTGTCTATGCTTTGAACCATTCCTGTGACACTAGTGATAGTTTCCGATGCTTCACTTCAGGTTTACTGTATCCCTCTGACCTTCTTATTGACGATGAAACACAGAAATTGCATCAGAATTAAATAGAAAAAGCACAATTCCGACTTAAGTACAAGAAAACTGACTCTTATTACTGTCTATGTATTGGCCCATTCCCGTGACACTAGTTATAGCATCCGATGCTTCTCTTCAGGTTTGCTGTATCCCTCTGACCTTCTTATTGACGATGAACCACAGAAATTGCTTTGGATTTAAATACAAAATCACAATGCCGACTTAAGTACAAGAGAACTGTCACTTCTTACTGTCTATGATTTGAACCATTCCTGTGACACTAGTAATAGATTCCGATGCTTCACTTCAGGTTTACTGTATCCCTCTCACCTTCTTATTGACGATGAAACATAGAAATTGCATGGGAATTAAATAGAAAAGGCACAATGCCGACTTAAGTACATGAAAACTGATTCTTCTTACTATCTATGTTTGAACCATTCCTGTGACACTAGTTCTAGATTCCGATGCTTCACTTAAGGTTTACTGTATCCCTCTGACCTTCTTATTGACGATGAAACACAGATATTGCATCGGAATTAAATACAAAATGCACAATGCCGACTTAAGTTCAAGAAAACTGACTCTTCTTGCTGTCTATGTTTGAAACCATTCATGTGACACTAGTTATAGATTCCGATGCTTCACTTCTGGTTTACTGTATCCCTCTGACCTTCTTATTGACGATGAAACACAGAAATTGCATCAGAATTAAATAGAAAAAGCACAATTCCGACTTAAGTACAAGAAAACTGACTCTTATTACTGTCTGTGTATTGGCCCATTCCCGTGACACTAGTTATAGCATCCGATGCTTCTCTTCAGGTTTACTGTATCCCGCTGACCTTCTTATTGACGATGAAACACAGAAATTGCATCGGAATTAAATACAAAAGGCACAACGCCGACTTAAGTACAAGAAAACTGACTCCTCTTACTGTCTATGTTTTGAACCATTCCTGTGACACTAGTTACAGATTCCGATGCTTCATTTCAGGTTTACTGTATCCCTTTGGCCTTCTTATTGACGATGAAACACAGGAATTGAATCAGAATTAAATAGAAAAGGCACAATGCTGACTTAAGTACAAGAAGACTGACTCTTATTACTGACTATGTTTTGAACAGTTCCTGTGAGACTAGTTTTAGATTCCGATCCTTCACTATATGTTTACTGTATCCCTTGGACCTTCTTATTGACGATGAAGCACAGAAATTGAATCAGAATTAAATAGAAAAGGCACAATGCTGACTTGAGTACAATAAGACTGACTCTTCTTACTGATTATGTATGAACATTTCCTGTGACACCAGTTTTAGATTTCGATGCTTCACTATATGATTACTGTATCCCTTGGACCTTCTTATTGACGATGAAACACAGAAATCGCATCGGAATTAAATACAATAGGCACAATGCCGACTCAAGTACAAGAAGACTGGCTCTTCTTATTGTCTATGTTTTGAAACTTTCCTGTGAGACCGATTTTAGATTCCGATGCTTCACTTCAGGTTTACTGTATCCCTTGGATCTTCTTATTGACGACGAAACACAGAAATTGCATCGGAATTAAATAGAAAAGGCACTATGCCGACTTAAGTACAAGAAAACTGACTCTTCTTACTGTCTATGTTTTGAACCATTCCTGTGACACCAGTTATAGATTTCGGTGCTTCACTTCAGGTTTACTGTATCCCTGTGACCTTCGTATTGACGATGAAACACAGAAATTCCAACGGAATAAAATACAAAAGGCACAATGCCGACTTAAGTACAAGAAATCTGACACTTCTTACTGTCTATGTTTTGAACAATTCCTGTGACACTATTTATAGATTCCGATGATTCACTTCTGGTTTACTGTATCGCTCTGACCCTCTTATTGACGATGAAACACAGAAATTGCATCGGAATTAAATACAAATGGCACAATGCCGAATTAAGTTCAAGAAAACTGACTCTTCTTACTGTCTATGTTTTGAACCATTCCTGTGAAACAAGCTATAGATTCCGATGCTTCACTTCAGGTTTACTGTATCCCTCTGACCTTCTTATGGACGATGAAACACAGAAATTGCATTGGAATAAAATAGAAAAGGCACAATGCCGATTTAAGTACATGAAGACTGACTCTTCTTACTGTCTATGTTTTGAACCATTCTTGTGACACTAGTTATAGATTCCGATGCTTCACTTCAGGTTTACTGTATCCCACTGACCTTCGTATAGACGATGTAACACAGAAATTGCATCGGTCTTAAATACATAGGCGCAATGCCGTCTCAAGAACAAGATTACAGGCTTTTATTACTGTCTATGTTTGAATCATTCCTGTGACACTAGTTATTGGTTCCGATTCTTCACTTCAGGTTTACTGTATCCCTTGGACCTTCTTATTGACGATGAAACACAGAAATTGCATCGGAAGTAATAGAAAAGGCACAATGCCGACTTTACAAGAAGACTGACTCATCTTACTGTCTATGTTTTGAATCATTCCTTTGACACTAGTTATAGATTCCGATGCTTCACTTCAGGTTTACTGTATTCCTCTGACCTTCTTATTGACGATTAAACACAGAAATTGCATCGGAATTAAATGCAAAAGGCACAATGCCGACTCAAGTACCAGAAGGCTGGCTCTTCTTACTGCCTGTGTTTTGAACCGTTCCTGTGTTACCGGTTTTAGATTCCGATGCTTCACTTCAGGTTTACTATAACCCATGCACCTTTTTATTGACGTCGGAACACAGAAATTGCATCGGAATTAAATACAAAAGGCACTTTGCCGACTCAAGTACAAGAAGACTGGCTCTTCTTACTGTCTATGTTTTGAACCATTCCTGTGACACTAGTTATAGATTGCGATGCTTCACCTCAGGTTTACTGTATCCCTCTGACCTTCTTATTGACGATGAAACACAGAAATTGCACCGAAATTAATTACAAAAGGCACAATGCCGAATCGAGTTCAAGAAGATTGGCTCTTCTTACTGTCTATGATTTGAACCTTTCCTGTGAGACCGGTTTTAGATTCCGATGCTTCACTTCCGGTTTACTGTATCCCTTGGACCTTCTTACTGACGACAAAACATGGAAATTGCATCGGAATTAAATAGAAAAGGCACACTGCCGACTTAAGCCCAAGAAGACTGACTCTTCTTACTGACTATGTTTTGAACCATTCCTGTGACACTAGTTATAGATTCCGATGCTTCACTTCAGGTTTACTGTATCGCTAGGACCTTCTTATTGACGATTAAACACAGAAATTGCATCGGAAATAAATGCAAAAGGCACAATGACGACTTAAGTACAAGAAAACTGACTCCTCTTACTGGCTATCATTTGAAGCATTCCCGTGACACTAGTTATAGTTTCCGATGATTCACTTCAGGTTTACTGTATCCCTCTGAAATTCTTATTGACGATGAAACACAGAAATTGCATTGGAAATAAATACAAAAGCACAATGCCGAATTAAGTACAAGAGAGCTACTCTTCCAACTGTCTATGAATTGAACCATTCCTGTGACACTAGTTGTAGATTCCGATGCTTCACTTTGGTTTTACGGTATCCCACTGACCTTCTTATTGACGATGAAACACAGAAATTGCATCGGAATTAATTACAAAAGGCACAATGCCGACTCATGTACAAGAAGACTGGCTCTTCTTACTGTCTATATTTTGAACCATTCCTGTGACACTAGTTATAGATTCTGATGCTTCACTTCAGGTTTACTGTATCCCTCTGACATTCTTATTGACGATGAAACACAGAAATTGCATCGGAATTAAATACATAGGCACAATGCCGACTTATGTACAAGGAGACTGTTTCTTATTACTGTATATGTTTTGAACCATTCCCGTGACACTAGTTATAGATTCCGATACTTTACTTCAGGGTTACTGCAACCCTCTGACCTTCTTATTGACGATGAACCACTGAAATTGCATCGGAATTAAATACAAAAGGCACAATGCCGAATTAAGTACAAGAAAACTGACTCTTCTTACTGTCTATGTTTTGAACCATTCCTGTGACACAAGTTATAGATTCCGATGCTTCACTTCAGGTTTACTGTATCCCTCTGACCCTCTTATTGACGATGAAACACAGAAATTGCATCGGAATAAAATACAAAAGGCACAATGCCGACTTAAGTACAAGAAGGTTGACTCTTCTTACTGTCTATTTTTTGAACCTTTCCAGTGACACTAGTTATAGATTCCGATGCTTCACTTCAGGTTTACTGTATCCCTCTGAAGTTCTTATTGACAATGTAACACAGAAATTGCATCGGAATTAAATACATAGGCACAATGCCGACTCAAGTACAAGAACACAGACTCTTCTTACTGTCTACGTTTTGAACCATTCCTGTGACACTAGTTATAGATTCCGATGCTTCACTTCAGGTTTACTGTATCCCTCTGAACTTCTTATTGACGATGAAACACTGAAATTGCATCGGAATTAAATAGAAAAGGCACAATGCCGAATTAAGTACAAGAAAACTGACTCTTCTTACTGTCTATGTTTTGAAGCATTTCCCGTGACACAAGTTACAGATTCCGATGATTGACTTCCGGTTTACTGTATCCCTCTGACCTTCTTATTGACGATGAAACACAGAAATTGCATCAGAATTAAATACAAAAGCACAATGCCGAATTAAGTACAAGAGAACTACTGTTCCTACTGTCTATGTTTTGAACCATTCCTGTGACACTAGTTGTAGATACCGATGCTTCACTTCGGGTTTGTTGTATCCCACTGACCTTCTTATTGATGATGAAACACAGAAATTGCGTCGGAATTAAATACAAAAGGCACAATGCCGACTCAAGTACAAGAAGAATGGCTCTTCTTACTGTCTATGGTTTGAACCATTAATGTGACACTAGTTATAGATTCCGATGCATCACTTTAGGTTTACTGTATCTCTCTGACCTTCGTATTGACGATGAAACACAGAAATTGCATCAGATTTAAATACATAGGCACAATGCCGACTGAAGTACAAGAAGACTGACTCTTCTTACTGTCTATGTTTTGAACCATTCCCGTGAAACTAGTTATAGATTCCGATGCTTTACTTCAGGTTTACTGTAACCCTCTGACCTTCTTATTGACGATGGAACACAGAAATTGCATCGGAATTAAATACAAAAGGCAAAATGCCGAATTAAGTACAAGAAAACTGACTCTTCTTACTGTCTATGTTTCGAACCATTCCTGTGACACAAGTTACAGATTCCGATGCTTCACTTCAGGTTTACTGTAGCCCTCTGACCTTCTTATTGACGATGGAACACAGAAATTGCACCGGAGTTAAATACAAAAGGCACAATGCCGACTTAAGTACAAGAAGACTGACTCTTCCTACTGTCTATGTTTTGAACCATTCCTGTGACACTAGTTATAGATTCCGATGCTTCACTTCAGGTTTACTGTATCCCTTCTACCATCTTATTGACGATAAAACACGAGAATTGCATCGGTATTAAATATAAAAGTCACATTGCCGACATAAGTACAAGAAGACTGACACTTCTTACAGTCTATGTTTTGAACCATTCCTGTGACACTAGTTACAGATTGCGATGCTTCACGTCAGGTTTACTGTATCCCTCTGACCTTCTTATTGACGATGAAACACAGACATTGCATCGAAATTAATCACAAAAGGCACAATGCCAAATCGAGTTCAAGAAGACTGACACTCTTACTGTCTATGTTTTGAGCCATTCCTGTGACACAAGTTACAGATTCCAATGCTTCACTTCAGGTTTACTGTAGCCCTCTGACCTTCTTATTGACGATGAAACACAGAAAGTGCATCGGAATTAAATACAAAAGGCACAATGCCGACTTAAGTACAAGAAGACTGACTCTTCTTACAGTCTATGTTTTGAACCATTCCTGTGACACTAGTTAAAGATTGCGATGCTTCACCTCAGGTTTACAGTATCCCTCTGACCTTCTTATTGACGATGAAACACAGAAATTGCATCGATAATAAATACAAAAGGCACAACGCCGACTTAAGTACAAGAAAACTGACTCTTCTTACGGTGTATGTTTTGAACCATTCCTGTGACACTAGTTATAGATTCCGATGCTTCAGTTTAGGTATACTGTTACCCCCTGACCTTCTTATGGACGATGAAACACAGAAATTGCATCGGTAATAAATACAAAAGGTACAACGCCGACATAAGTACAAAAGGACTGGCTCCTCTTACTGTCTATGATTTGAAACTTTCCTGTGAGACTGGTTTTAGATTCCGATGCTTAACTTTAGGTTTACTGTTTCCCTTGGATCTTCTTATTGACGATGAAACAGAGAATTTGCATCATAATTAAATAGAACAGGCACAATGCCGACTTAAGTACAAGAAAACTGACTCTTCTTACTGTCTATGTTTTGAACCATTCTTGTGACACTAGTTACACATTCCGATGCTTCACTCCAGGTGTACTGTTTCCATCTGACCCTCTTATTGACGATGAAACACAGAATTTGCAGCGGAAGTAAATACAAAAGGCAAAATGCCGACTTAAGTACAAGAAAACTGACTCTTCTTACTGTCTTTGTTTTGAACCATTCCTGTGACACTAGTTATAGATTTCGATGCTTCACTTCAGGTTTACTGTTTCCCTCTGACCTTCTTACTGACGATGAAACACAGAAATTGCATCGGCATTAAAAAAAAAAGGTACAGTGCCGACCTAAGTACAAGAAATCTGACTCTTCTTACTGTCTGTGATTTTGAACCCTTCCTGTGACACTAGTTATCGATTCCAATGCTTCACTTCAGGTTTACTGTATCGCTCTGACCTTCTTATTCACGATGAAACACATATATTGCATCGGAATTAAATACAAAAGGCACAATGCCGAGATAAGTACAAGAAAACTGACTCTTCTTACTGTCTATGTTTTGAGCCATTCCTGTGACACTAGTTATAGATTCCGATGCTTCACTTCAGGTTTACTGTATCCCTCTGACCTTCTTATTGACGATGAAACACACAAATTGCTTCGGAATTAAATATAAAAGTCACAATGCCGACTCAAGTACAAGAGGACTGGCTCTTCTTACTGTCTATGCTTTGAACCATTCCTGTGACACTAGTGATAGTTTCCGATGCTTCACTTTAGGGTTACTGTATCCCTCTGACCTTCTTATTGACGATGAAACACAGAAATTGCATCGGATTTAAATTCAAAAGGCACAATGTCGAATCAAGTACAAGAAGACTGGCTCTTCCTACTGTCTATGTTTTGATCCATTCCTGCGACACTAGTTATAGATTCCGATGCTTCACTTCAGGTTTACTGTATCCCTCTGACCATCTTATTGACGATGAAACACAGAAATTGCATCAGAATTAAATAGAAAAAGCACAATTCCGACTTAAGTACAAGAAAACTGACTCTTATTACTGTCTATGTATTGGCCCATTCCCGTGACACTAGTTATAGCATCCGATGCTTCACTTCAGGTTTACTGTATCCCTCTCACCTTCTTATTGACGATGAAACATAGACATTGCATGGGAATTAAATAGAAAAGGCACAATGCCGACTTAAGTACATGAAAACTGATTCTTCTTACTATCTATGTTTGAACCATTCCTGTGACACTAGTTCTAGATTCCGATGCTTCACTTAAGGTTTACTGTATCCCTCTGACCTTCTTATTGACGATGAAACACAGATATTGCATCGGAATTAAATACAAAAGGCACAATGCAGACTTAAGTTCAAGAAAACTGACTCTTCTTGCTGTCTATGTTTTAAACCATTCATGTGACACTAGTTATAGATTCCGATGCTTCACTTCTGGTTTACTGTACCCCTCTGACCTTCTTATTGACGATGAAACACAGAAATTGCATCAGAATTAAATAGAAAAAGCACAATTCCGACTTAAGTACAAGAAAACTGACTCTTATTACTGTCTGTGTATTGGCCCATTCCCGTGACACTAGTTATAGCATCCGATGTTTCTCTTCAGGTTTACTGTATCCCTCTGACCTTCTTATTGACGATGAAACACAGAAATTGCATCGGAATTAAATACAAAAGGCACAACGCCGACTTAAGTACAAGAAAACTGACTCCTCTTACTGTCTATGTTTTGAACCATTCCTGTGACACTAGTTACAGATTCCGATGCTTCATTTCAGGTTTACTGTATCCCTTTGGCCTTCTTATTGACGATGAAACACAGGAATTGAATCAGAATTAAATAGAAAAGGCACAATGCTGACTTAAGTACAAGAAGACTGACTCTTATTACTGACTATGTTTTGAACAGTTCCTGTGAGACCAGTTTTAGATTCCGATCCTTCACTATATGTTTACTGTATCCCTTGGACCTTCTTATTGACGATGAAGCACAGAAATTGAATCAGAATTAAATAGAAAAGGCACAATGTTGACTTAAGTACAATAAGACTGACTCTCCTTACTGATTATGTATGAACATTTCATGTGACACCAGTTTTAGATTTCGATGCTTCACTATATGTTTACTGTATCCCTTGGACCTTCTTATTGACGATGAAACACAGAAATCGCATCGGAATTAAATACAATAGGCACAATGCCGACTCAAGTACAAGAAGACTGGCTCTTCTTATTGTCTATGTTTTGAAACTTTCCTGTGAGACCGATTTTAGATTCCGATGCTTCACTTCAGGTTTACTGTATCCCTTGGATCTTCTTATTGACGACGAAACACAGAAATTGCATCGGAATTAAATAGAAAAGGCACAATGCCGACTTAAGTACAAGAAAACTGACTCTTCTTACTGTCTATGTTTTGATCCATTCCTGTGACACCAGTTATAGATTTCGGTGCTTCACTTCAGGTTTACTGTATCCCTGTGACCTTCGTATTGACGATGAAACACAGAAATTCCAACGGAATAAAATACAAAAGGCACAATGCCGACTTAAGTACAAGAAATCTGACACTTCTTACTGTCTATGTTTTGAACAATTCCTGTGACACTAGTTATAGATTCCGATGATTCACTTCTGGTTTACTGTATCGCTCTGACCCTCTTATTGACGATGAAACACAGAAATTGCATCGGAATTAAATACAAAAGGCACAATGCCGAATTAAGTTCAAGAAAACTGACTCTTCTTACTGTCTATGTTTTGAACCATTCCTGTGAAACAAGCTATAGATTCCGATGCTTCACTTCCGGTTTACTGTATACCTCTGACCTTCTTATTGACGATGAAACACAGAAATTGAATCAGAATTAAATAGAAAAGGCACAATGCTGACTTAAGTACAAGAAAACTACCTCTTCTTACTGTCTATGCTTTGAACCTTTCCTGTGAGACCGGTTTCAGATTCCGATGCTTCACTTCAGGTTTACTGTATCCCTTGGACCTTCTTATTGACGATGAAACACAGAAATTGCAACGGAATTCAATACAAAAGGCACAATGACGACTTAAGTACAAGAAGACTGACTCTTCTTACTGACTATGTTTTGAACACTTCCTGTGAGACCAGTTTTAGATTCTTATGCTTCACTATGTGTTTACTGTATCCCTTGGACCTTCTTATTGAGGTTGAAACACAGAAATTGCATCGGAATTAAATACAAAAGGCACAACGCCGACTTAAGTACAAGAAAACTGATACTTCTTACTGTCTAGGTTTTGAACCATTCCTGTGACACTAGTTATAGATTCCGATGCTTCACTTCAGGTTTACTGTATCCCTCTGACCTTCTTATTGACGATGAAACAAAGAAATTGCATCGGAATTAATTTCAAAATGCACAATGCCGACTTATGTACAAGAAAACTGTCTCTTCTTACTGTCTATGTTTTGAACCATTCCTGTGACACTAGTTATAGATTCCGATGCTTCACTTCAGGTTCACTGTATCACTCTGACCTTCTTATTGACGATGAAACACAGAAAGTCCATCGGAATTAAATACAAAAGGCACAATGCCGACTTAAGTACAAGAAAACTGACTCTTCTTGCTGTCTATGTTTTGAACCATTCCTGTGACACTAGTCATAGATTCCGATGCTTCACTTCAGGTTTACTGTATGCCTCTGACCTTCTTATTGACAATGAAATACAGAAATTGCGTCGGAATTAAATACAAAAGGCACAATGCTGACTTAAGTAACATAAAACTGACTCTTCTTACTGCCTATGTTTTGACGCATTCCCGTGACACTAGTTATAGATCCGATGCGTCACTTCAGGTTTACTGTATCCCTCTGACCTTCTTATTGACGATGAAACACAGAAATTCATCGGAATTGAAAACAAAAGGCACAATGCCGACTTAAGTACAAGAAAACTGACTCTTCTTACTGTCTCCGTTTTGAACCATTCCTGTGACACTAGTTATAGATTCTGATGCTTCACGTCAGGTTTACTGTGCTCTCTGACCTTCTTATTGACGATGAAACACAGAAATTGAATCAGAATTAAATAGAAAAGGCACAATGCTGACTTAAGTACAAGAAAACTACCTCTTCTTACTGTCTATGCTTTGAACCTTTCCTGTGAGACCGGTTTCAGATTCCGATGCTTCACTTCAGGTTTACTGTATCCCTTGGACCTTCTTATTGACGATGAAACACAGAAATTGCAACGGAATTCAATACAAAAGGCACAATGACGACTTAAGTACAAGAAGACTGACTCTTCTTACTGACTATGTTTTGAACACTTCCTGTGAGACCAGTTTTAGATTCTTATGCTTCACTATGTGTTTACTGTATCCCTTGGACCTTCTTATTGAGGTTGAAACACAGAAATTGCATCGGAATTAAATACAAAAGGCACAACGCCGACTTAAGTACAAGAAAACTGATACTTCTTACTGTCTATGTTTTGAACCATTCCTGTGACACTAGTTATAGATTCCGATGCTTCACTTCAGGTTTACTGTATCCCTCTGACCTTCTTATTGACGATGAAACACAGAAATTGCATCGGAATTAAATACAAAAGGCACAATGCCGAATTAAGTTCAAGAAAACTGACTCTTCTTACTGTCTATGTTTTGAACCATTCCTGTGAAACAAGCTATAGATTCCGATGCTTCACTTCCGGTTTACTGTATACCTCTCACCTTATTATTGACGATGAAACACAGAAATTGCATCGGAATTAAATACAAAAGGCACAATGCCGACTTAAGTACAAGAAGACTGGCTCTCCCTACTGTCTATATTTTGAACCATTCCTGTGACTCTAGTTATAGATTCCGATGCTTCACTTCAGGTTTACTGTGTCCCTCCGTTCTTCCTATTGACGATGAAACACAGAAATTGCATCAGAATTAAATAGAAAAGGCACAATGCCGACTTAAGTACAAGAAAACTGACTCTTCTTACTGTCTATGTTTTGACGCATTCCAGTGACACTAGTTACAGATTTCGGTGCTTCACTTCAGGTTTACTGTATCCCTCTGACCTTCGTATTGACGATGAAACACAGAAATTCCATCGGAATTAAATACAAAAGGCACAATGCCGACTTAAGTACAAGAAATCTGACACTTCTTACTGTCTATGTTTTGACCCATTCCCGTGACACTAGTTATAGATTCCGATGCTTCACTTCAGGTTTACTGTATCCCTTGGATCTTCTTATTGACGACCAAACACAGAAATTGCATCGGAATTAAATAGAAAATTTACAATGCCGACTTAAGTACAAGAAAACTGACTCTTCTTACTGTCTATGTTTTGAACTATTCCTGTGACACTAGTTATAGATTCCGATGCTCCACTTCAGGTTTACTGTATCCCTCTGACCTTCTTATTGACGATGAAACACAGAAATTGCATCGCAATTAAATACAAAAGGCACAATGCCGAATCAAGTACAAGAAGACTGGCTCTTCCTACTGTCAATGTTTTGAACCATTCCTGTGACTCTAGTTATAGATTCCGATGCTTCACTTCAGGTTTACTGTGTCCCTCCGACCTTCCTATTGACGATGAAACACAGAAATTGCATCAGAATTAAATAGAAAAGGCACAATGCCGACTTAAGTACATGAAAACTGACTCTTCTTACTGTCTATGTTTTGAAGCATTCCAGTGACACTAGTTACAGATTGCGATGCTTCACTTCAGGTTTACCGTTTCCCTCTGACCTTCTTATTGACAATGAATCACATAAATTGCATCGGAATTGAATAGAAAAGGCACAATGCCGACTTTAGTACAAGAAAACTGACTCTTCTTACTGTCTATGTTTTGAACCATTCCTGTGACACTAGTTATAGATTCCGAAGGTTCACTTCAGGTTCACTGTTTCCCTCTGACCTTCTTATAGACGATGAAACACTGAAATTCCATCGGAATTAAATTCAAAAGTCACAATGCCGACTTAAGTACAAGAAAACTGACTCTTCTTACTGTCTCCGTTTTGAACCATTCCTGTGACACTAGTTATAGATTCTGATGCTTCACTTCAGGTTTACTGTGCTCTCTGACCTTCTTATTGACGATGAAACACAGAAATTGAATCAGAATTAAATAGAAAAGGCACAATGCTGACTTAAGTACAAGAAAACTACCTCTTCTTACTGTCTATGCTTTGAACCTTTCCTGTGAGACCGGTTTCAGATTCCGATGCTTCACTTCAGGTTTACTGTATCCCTTGGACCTTCTTATTGACGATGAAACACAGAAATTGCAACGGAATTCAATACAAAAGGCACAATGACGACTTAAGTACAAGAAGACTGACTCTTCTTACTGACTATGTTTTGAACACTTCCTGTGAGACCAGTTTTAGATTCTTATGCTTCACTATGTGTTTACTGTATCCCTTGGACCTTCTTATTGAGGTTGAAACACAGAAATTGCATCGGAATTAAATACAAAAGGCACAACGCCGACTTAAGTACAAGAAAACTGATACTTCTTACTGTCTATGTTTTGAACCATTCCTGTGACACTAGTTATAGATTCCGATGCTTCACTTCAGGTTTACTGTATCCCTCTGACCTTCTTATTGACGATGAAACAAAGAAATTGCATCGGAATTAATTTCAAAATGCACAATGCCGACTTATGTACAAGAAAACTGTCTCTTCTTACTGTCTATGTTTTGAACCATTCCTGTGACACTAGTTATAGATTCCGATGCTTCACTTCAGGTTCACTGTATCACTCTGACCTTCTTATTGACGATGAAACACAGAAAGTCCATCGGAATTAAATACAAAAGGCACAATGCCGACTTAAGTACAAGAAAACTGACTCTTCTTGCTGTCTATGTTTTGAACCATTCCTGTGACACTAGTCATAGATTCCGATGCTTCACTTCAGGTTTACTGTATGCCTCTGACCTTCTTATTGACGATGAAATACAGAAATTGCGTCGGAATTAAATACAAAAGGCACAATGCTGACTTAAGTAACATAAAACTGACTCTTCTTACTGCCTATGTTTTGACGCATTCCCGTGACACTAGTTATAGATCCGATGCGTCACTTCAGGTTTACTGTATCCCTCTGACCTTCTTATTGACGATGAAACACAGAAATTCATCGGAATTGAAAACAAAAGGCACAATGCCGACTCAAGTACAAGAAGACTGACTCTTACTACTGTCTTTGTTTTGAACCATTCCTGTGACACTAGTAATAGATTCCGATGCTTCACTTCAGGTTCAGTGTATCCCTCTGACCTTCTTATTTTCGATGAAACACTGAAATTCCATCAGAATTAAACACAAAAGGCACAATGCTGACTTAAGTACAAGAAAACTGACTCTTCTTACTGTCTATGTCTTGAACCATTCCTGTGACACTAGTTATAGATTCCGATGCTTCACTCCAGGTTTACTGTATCCCTCTGACCTTCTTATTGACGATGAAAGACAGAAATTGCATCGGAATTAAATAGAAAAGGCACAACGCCGACTTAAGTACAAGAAAACTTACTCTTCTTACTGTCTATGATTTCAACATTTCCTGTGAGACCAGTTTTAGTTTGCGATGCTTCACTATATGTTTACTGTATCCCTTGGACCTTCTTATTGACGATGAAACACAGAAATTGCATCGGAATCAAATAGAAAAGGCAAAATGCGGACTTAAGTACAAGAAAAGTGACCCTTCTTACTGTGTATGTTTTCAACCATTCCTGTGACACTAGTTATAGATTCCGATGCTTCACTTCAGGTATACTGTATCTCTCTGACCTTCTTATTGACGTTGAAACACAGATATTGCATCGGAATTAAGTACAAATGTCACAATGCCGAATCAAGTACAAGAAGACTGGCTCATCTTACTGTCTATGGTTTCAATCTTTCCTGTGAGACCGGTTTTAGATTCCAATGCTTCACTTCAGGTTTACTGTATCCCTTGGATCTTCTTATTGACGGTGAAACACAGAAATTGCATCAGAATTAAATAGATAAAGCACAATTCCGACTTAAGTACAAGAAAACTGACTCTTATTACGGTCTATGTATTGGCCCATTACCGTGACACTAGTTATAGCATCCGATGCTTCTCTTCAGGTTTACTGTATCCCTCTGACCTTCTTATTGACGATGAAACACAGAAATTGCTTTGGAATTAAATACAAAATCACAATGCCGACTTAAGTACAAGAGAACTGTCACTTCTTACTGTCTATGTTTTGAACCATTCCTGTGACACTAGTTATAGATTCCGATGCTTCACTTCAGGTTTACAGTATCCCACTGACCTTCTTATTGACGATGAAACACAGAAATTGCATCAGAATTAAATACAAAAGGCACAATGCCGACATAAGTACAAGAAGACTGGCTCTTCTTACTGTCTATGTTTTGAGCCATTCCTGTGACACTATAGACTCCGATGCTTCACTTCAGGTTTACTGTATCCCTCTCACCTTCTTATTGACGATGAAACATAGAAATTGCATGGGAATTAAATAGAAAAGGCACAATGCCGACTTAAGTATATGAAAACTGATTCTTCTTACTATCTATGTTTGAACCATTCCTGTGACACTAGTTCTAGATTCCGATGCTTCACTTAAGGTTTACTGTATCCCTCTGACCTTCTTATTGACGATGAAACACAGATATTGCATCGGAATTAAATACAAAAGGCACAATGCCGACTTAAGTTCAAGAAAACTGACTCTTCTTGCTGTCTATGTTTTAAACCATTCATGTGACACTAGTTATAGATTCCGATGCTTCACTTCAAGTTTACTGTATCCCTCTGACCTTCTTATTGACGATGAAACAAAGAAATTGCATCGGAATGATTACAAAAGGCACAATGCCGACTTATGTACAAGAAAACTGACTCTTCTTACTGTCTATATTTTGAACCATTCCTGTGACAATAGTTATAGATTCCGATGCTTCACTTCAGGTTCACTGTATCACTCTGACCTTCTTATTGACGTTGAAACACAGAAAGTCCATCGGAATTAAATACAAAAGACACAATGCCGACTTAAGTACAAGAAAACTGACTCTTCTTGCTGTCTATGTTTTGAACCATTCCTGTGACACTAGTCATAGATTCCGATGCTTCACTTCAGGTTTACTGTATGCCTCTGACCTTATTGACGATGAAATACAGAAATTGCATCGGAATTAAATACAAAAGGCACAATGCAGACTTAAGTAAAATAAAACTGACTTTTCTTACTGTCTATGTTTTGAACCATTCCTGTGACACTAGTTACACATTCCGATGCTTTACTTCAGGTTTACTGTATCTCTCTGACCTTCTTATTGACGATTAAACACAGAAATTGCAGCGGAATTAAATACAAAAGGCAAAATGCCGACTTACGTACAAGTAAACTGACCCTTCTTACTGTCATTGTTTTGAACCATTCCTGTGACACCAGTTATAGATTTCGGTGCTTCACTTCAGGTTTACTGTATCCCTCTGACCTTCGTATTGACGATGAAACACAGAAATTCCATCGGAATTAAATACAAAAGGCACAATGCCGACTTAAGTACAAGAAATCTGACACTTCTTACTGTCTATTTTTTGAACAATTCCTGTGACACTAGTTATAGATTCCGATGATTCACTTCTGGTTTACTGTATCGCTCTGACCCTCTTATTGACGATGAAACACAGAAATTGCATCGGAATTAAATACAAAAGGCACAATGCCGAATTAAGTTCAAGAAAGCTGACTCTTCTTACTGTCTATGTTTTGAACCATTCCTGTGAAACAAGCTATAGATTCCGATGCTTCACTTCCGGTTTACTGTATACCTCTGACCTTATTATTGACGATGAAACACAGAAATTGCATCGGAATTAAATACAAAAGGCACAATGCCGACTTAAGTACAAGAAGACTTTCTCTTCCTACTGTCTATGTTTTGAACCATTCCTGTGACTCTAGTTATAGATTCCGATGCTTCACTTCAGGTTTACTGTGTCCCTCCGACCTTCCTATTGACGATGAAACACAGAAATTGCATCAGAATTAAATAGAAAAGGCACAATGCCGACTTAAGTACAAGAAAACTGACTCTTCTTACTGTCTATGTTTTGATGCATTCCAGTGGCACTAGTTACAGATTTCGGTGCTTCACTTCAGGTTTACTGTATCCCTCTGACCTTCGTATTGACGATGAAACACAGAAATTCCATCGGAATTAAATACAAAAGGCACCATGCCGACTTAAGTACAAGAAATCTGACACTTCTTACTGTCTATGTTTTGACCCATTCCCGTGACACTAGTTATGGATTCCGATGCTTCACTTCAGGTTTTCTGTATCCCGTGGATCTTGTTATTGACGACTAAACACAGAAATTGCATCGGAATTAAATAGAAAAGGTACAATGCCGACTTAAGTACAAGAAAACTGACTCATCTTACTGTCTATGGTTTGAACTATTCCTGTGACACTAGTTATAGATTCCGATGCTCCACTTCAGGTTTACTGTATCCCTCTGACCTTCTTATTGACGATGAAACACAGAAATTGCATCGCAATTAAATACAAAAGGCACAATGCCGAATCGAGTACAAGAAGACTGGCTCTTCCTACTGTCAATGTTTGAAGCATTCCTGTGACTCTAGTTATAGATTCCGATGCTTCACTTCAGGTTTACTGTGTCCCTCCGACCTTCCTATTGACGATGAAACACAGAAATTGCATCAGAATTAAATAGAAAAGGCACAATGCCGACTTAAGTACATGAAAACTGACTCTTCTTACAGTCTATGTTTTGAAGCATTCCAGTGACACTAGTTACAGATTCCGATGCTTCACTTCAGGTTTACAGTTTCCCTCTGACCTTCTTATTGACGATGAAACACAGAAATTGCATCGGAATTGAATAGAAAAGGCACAATGCCGACTTTAGTACAAGAAAACTGACTCTCCTTACTGTCTATGTTTTGAACCATTCCTGTGACACTAGTTATAGAATCCGAAGGTTCACTTTAGGTTCACTGTTTCCCTCTGACCTTCTTATTGACGATGAAACACTGAAATTCCATCGGAATTAAATTCAAAAGTCACAATGCCGACTTAAGTACAAGAAAACTGACTCTTCTTACTGTCTATGTTTGAACCATTCCTGTGACAATAGTTATAGATTCTGATGCTTCACTTCAGGTTTACTGTGTCCCTCTGACCTTCTTATTGACGATGAAACACAGAAATTGAATCAGAATTAAATAGAAAAGGCACAATGCTGACTTAAGTACAAGAAAACTACCTCTTCTTACTGTCTATGCTTCGAACCTTTGGTGTGAGACCAGTTTCAGATTCCGATGCTTCACTTCAGGTTTACTGTATCCCTTGGACCTTCTTATTGACGATGAAACACAGAAATTGCAACGGAATTCAATACAAAAGGCACAATGCCGACTTAAGTACAAGAAGACTGACTCTTCTTACTGACTATGTTTTGAACATTTCCTGTGAGACCAGTTTTAGATTCTTATGCTTCACTATGTGTTTACTGTATCCCTTGGACCTTCTTATTGAGGTTGAAACACAGAAATTGCATCGGAATTAAATACAAAAGGCACAACGCCGACTTAAGTACAAGAAAACTGACACTTCTTACTGTCTATGTTTTGAACCATTCCTGTGACACTTGTTATTGATTCCGATGCTTCACTTCAGGTTCACTGTATCACTCTGACCTTCTTATTGACGATGAAACACAGAAAGTCCATCGGAATTAAATACAAAAGGCACAATGCCGACTTAAGTACAAGAAAACTGACTCTTCTTGCTGTCTATGTTTTGAACCATTCCTGTGACACTAGTCATAGATTCCGATGCTTCACTTCAGGTTTACTGTATCCCTCTGACCTTCTTATTGACGATGAAACACAGAAATTCATCGGAATTAAAAACAAAAGGCACAATGCCGACTCAAGTACAAGAAGACTGACTCTTACTACTGTCTTTGCTTTGAACCATTCCTGTGACACTAGTAATAGATTCCGATGCTTCACTTCAGGTTCACTGTATCCATCTGACCTTCTTATTGACGATGAAACACTGAAATTCCATCAGAATTAAACACAAAAGGCACAATGCCGACTTAAGTACAAGAAAACTGACTCTTCTTACTGTCTATGTCTTGAACCATTCCTGTGACACTAGTAATAGATTCCGTTGCTTCACTCCAGGTTTACTGTATCCCTCTGACCTTCTTATTGACGATGAAACACAGAAATTGCATCGGAATTAAATAGAAAAGGCACAACGCCGACTTAAGTACAAGAAAACTTACTCTTCTTACTGTCTATGATTTCAACATTTCCTGTGAGACCAGTTTTAGTTTGCGATGCTTCACTATATGTTTACTGTATCCCTTGGACCTTCTTATTGACGATGAAACACAGAAATTGCATCGGAATCAAATAGAAAAGGCAAAATGCGGACTTAAGTACAAGAAAAGTGACTCTTCTTACTGTGTATGTTTTCAACCATTCCTGTGACACTAGTTATAGGTTCCGATGCTTCACTTCAGGTATACTGTATCTCTCTGACCTTCTTATTGACGTTGAAACACAGAAATTGCATCGGAATTAAGTACAAATGTCACAATGCCGAATCAAGTCCAAGAGGACTGGCTCATCTTACTGTCTATGGTTTCAATCTTTCCTGTGAGACCGGTTTTAGATTCCAATGCTTCACTTCAGGTTTACTGTATCCCTTGGATCTTCTTATTGACGATGAAACACAGAAATTGCATGGGAAATAAATAGAAAAGGCACAACGCCGCCTTAAGTACAAGAAAACTGACTCTTCTTACTGTCTATGATTTCAACATTTCCCGTGAGACCAGTTTTAGTTTCCGATGCTTCACTATATGTTTACTGTATCCCTTGGACCATCTTATTGATGATGAAACACAGAAAGTGCATCGGAATTAAATACAAAAGCCCAATGCCGACTTAAGTACAAGAGAACTGACTCTTCTTACTGTCTATGTTTTGAACCATTCCTGTAACATTAGTTCTAGATTCCGATGGTTCACTTCAGGTTTACTGTATCCCACTGACATTCTTATTGACGATGAAACATAGAAATTGCATCGGAAATAAATACAAAAGGCCCAATGCCGTCTCAAGTACAAGAAGACTGGCTCTTCTTACTATCTATGTTTTGAACCATTCCAGTGACACTAGTTATAGATTCCGATGCTTCACTTCAGGTTTACTGTGTCCCTCTGACCTTCTTATTGACGATGAAACACAGAAATTGCATCGGAATTGAATATAAAAGGCACAATGCCTATTAAGTTCATGAAAACTGATTCTTCTTACTATCTATGATTTGAACCATTCCTGTGACACTAGTTATAGATTCCGAAGCTTCACTTCAGGTTCACTGTATACCTCCTTCTTATTGACGATGAAACACTGAAATTCCATCGGAATTAAATACAAAAGGCACAATGCCGGCTTAAGTACAAGAAAACTGACTCTTCTTACTGTCTATGTTTTGAACCATTCCTGTGACACTAGTTATAGATTCCGATGCTTCACTTCAGGATTGCTGTATCCCTCTGACCTTCTTATTGACGATGAAACACAGAAATTGCATCGGAATTAAATACCAAAGGCACAACGCCGCCTTAAGTACAAGAAAACTGACTCTTCTTACTGTCTATGATTTCAACATTTCCCGTGAGACCAGTTTTAGTTTCCGATGCTTCACTATATGTTTACTGTATCCCTTGGACCTTCTTATTGACGATGAAACACAGAAATTGCATCGGAATTAAATAGAAAAGGCAAAATGCGGACTTAAGTTCAAGAAAACTGACTCTTCTTACTGTGTATGTTTTGAACCATTCCTGTGACACTAGTTATAGATTCCGATGCTTCACTTCAGGTATACTGTATTTCTCTGACCTTCTTATTGTCGATGAAACACAGAAATTGCATCGGAATTAAATACAAAAGGCACAATGCCGACTCAAGTACAAGAAGACTGGCTCTTCTTACTGTCTATGGTCTGAAACTTTCCTGTGAGACCGGTTTTAGAATCCAATGCTTCACTTCAGGTTTACTGTATCCCTTGGATCTTCTTATTGACGACAAAACACAGAAATTGCATCGGAATTAAATAGAAAAGGTACAATGCCGACTTAAGTACAAGAAAACTGACTCTTCTTACTGTCTATGTTTGAACCATTCCTGTGACACTAGTTACACATTCCGATGCTTCACTTCAGGTTTACTGTATTCCTCTGACCTTCTTATTGACGATGTAACACAGAAATTGCAGCGGAATTAAATACAAAGGGCAAAAAGCAGACTTATGTACAAGACAACTGATTCTTCTTACTGTCTTTGCTTTGAACCATTCCTGTGACCCTAGTTATACATTTCGATGCTTTACTTCAGGTTTACTGTATAACTCTGACCTTCTTATTGACGATGAAACACAGAAATTGCTTCGGAATTAATAACAAAATGCACAATGCCGACTTAAGTACAAGATAACTGACTCTTCTTACCGTCTATGATTTGAACCATTCCGGTGACACTACTTATAGATTCCGATGCTTCACTTCAGGTTTACTGTATCCCTCCGCCCCTCTCATTGACGATGAAACACAGAAATTGCATCGGAATTAAATAAAAAAGGCACAATGCCGACTTAAGTACAAGAAATCTGACTCTTCTTACTGTCTATGATTTGAACCATTCCTGTGACACTAGTTATCGATTCCGATGCTTCACTTCAGGTTTACTGTATCGCTGTGACCCTCTTATTGACGATGAAACACAGAAATTGCATCGGAATTAAATACAGAAGGCACAATGCCGAATTAAGTACAAGATAACTGACTCTTCTTACTGTCTATGTTTTGAACTATTCCTGTGACACTAGTTATAGATTCCGATGCTTTACTTCAGGTTTACTGTATAACTCTGACCTTCTTATTGACGATGAAACACAGAAATTGCATCGGAATTAAATACAAAAGGCACAACGCCGACTTAAGTACAAGAAAACTGACACTTCTTACTGTCTATGTTTTGAACCATTCCTGTGACACTTGTTATTGATTCCGATGCTTCACTTCAGGTTCACTGTATCACTCTGACCTTCTTATTGACGATGAAACACAGAAAGTCCATCGGAATTAAATACAAAAGGCACAATGCCGGCTTAAGTACAAGAAAACTGACTCTTCTTACTGTCTATGTTTTGAACCATTCCTGTGACACTAGTTATAGATTCCGATGCTTCACTTCAGGATTGCTGTATCCCTCTGACCTTCTTATTGACGATGAAACACAGAAATTGCATCGGAATTAAATACCAAAGGCACAACGCCGCCTTAAGTACAAGAAAACTGACTCTTCTTACTGTCTATGATTTCAACATTTCCCGTGAGACCAGTTTTAGTTTCCGATGCTTCACTATATGTTTACTGTATCCCTTGGACCTTCTTATTGACGATGAAACACAGAAATTGCATCGGAATTAAATAGAAAAGGCAAAATGCGGACTTAAGTTCAAGAAAACTGACTCTTCTTACTGTGTATGTTTTGAACCATTCCTGTGACACTAGTTATAGATTCCGATGCTTCACTTCAGGTATACTGTATTTCTCTGACCTTCTTATTGTCGATGAAACACAGAAATTGCATCGGAATTAAATACAAAAGGCACAATGCCGACTCAAGTACAAGAAAACTGGCTCTTCTTACTGTCTATGGTCTGAAACTTTCCTGTGAGACCGGTTTTAGAATCCAATGCTTCACTTCAGGTTTACTGTATCCCTTGGATCTTCTTATTGACGACAAAACACAGAAATTGCATCGGAATTAAATAGAAAAGGTACAATGCCGACTTAAGTACAAGAAAACTGACTCTTCTTACTGTCTATGTTTGAACCATTCCTGTGACACTAGTTACACATTCCGATGCTTCACTTCAGGTTTACTGTATCCCTCTGACCTTCTTATTGACGATGTAACACAGAAATTGCAGCGGAATTAAATACAAAGGGCAAAAAGCAGACTTATGTACAAGACAACTGATTCTTCTTACTGTCTTTGCTTTGAACCATTCCTGTGACCCTAGTTATACATTTCGATGCTTTACTTCAGGTTTACTGTATAACTCTGACCTTCTTATTGACGATGAAACACAGAAATTGCTTCGGAATTAATAACAAAATGCACAATGCCGACTTAAGTACAAGATAACTGACTCTTCTTACCGTCTATGATTTGAACCATTCCGGTGACACTACTTATAGATTCCGATGCTTCACTTCAGGTTTACTGTATCCCTCCGCCCCTCTCATTGACGATGAAACACAGAAATTGCATCGGAATTAAATAAAAAAGGCACAATGCCGACTTAAGTACAAGAAATCTGACTCTTCTTACTGTCTATGATTTGAACCATTCCTGTGACACTAGTTATCGATTCCGATGCTTCACTTCAGGTTTACTGTATCGCTGTGACCCTCTTATTGACGATGAAACACAGAAATTGCATCGGAATTAAATACAGAAGGCACAATGCCGAATTAAGTACAAGATAACTGACTCTTCTTACTGTCTATGTTTTGAACTATTCCTGTGACACTAGTTATAGATTCCGATGCTTTACTTCAGGTTTACTGTATAACTCTGACCTTCTTATTGACGATGAAACACAGAAATTGCATCGGAATTAAATACAAAAGGCACAACGCCGACTTAAGTACAAGAAAACTGACACTTCTTACTGTCTATGTTTTGAACCATTCCTGTGACACTTGTTATTGATTCCGATGCTTCACTTCAGGTTCACTGTATCACTCTGACCTTCTTATTGACGATGAAACACAGAAAGTCCATCGGAATTAAATACAAAAGGCACAATGCCGACTTAAGTACAAGAAAACTGACTCTTCTTGCTGTCTATGTTTTGAACCATTCCTGTGACACTAGTCATAGATTCCGATGCTTCACTTCAGGTTTACTGTATCCCTCTGACCTTCTTATTGACGATGAAACACAGAAATTCATCGGAATTAAAAACAAAAGGCACAATGCCGACTCAAGTACAAGAAGACTGACTCTTACTACTGTCTTTGCTTTGAACCATTCCTGTGACACTAGTAATAGATTCCGATGCTTCACTTCAGGTTCACTGTATCCATCTGACCTTCTTATTGACGATGAAACACTGAAATTCCATCAGAATTAAACACAAAAGGCACAATGCCGACTTAAGTACAAGAAAACTGACTCTTCTTACTGTCTATGTCTTGAACCATTCCTGTGACACTAGTAATAGATTCCGTTGCTTCACTCCAGGTTTACTGTATCCCTCTGACCTTCTTATTGACGATGAAACACAGAAATTGCATCGGAATTAAATAGAAAAGGCACAACGCCGACTTAAGTACAAGAAAACTTACTCTTCTTACTGTCTATGATTTCAACATTTCCCGTGAGACCAGTTTTAGTTTCCGATGCTTCACTATATGTTTACTGTATCCCTTGGACCTTCTTATTGACGATGAAACACAGAAATTGCATCGGAATTAAATAGAAAAGGCAAAATGCGGACTTAAGTTCAAGAAAACTGACTCTTCTTACTGTGTATGTTTTGAACCATTCCTGTGACACTAGTTATAGATTCCGATGCTTCACTTCAGGTATACTGTATCCCTCCGCCCCTCTCATTGACGATGAAACACAGAAATTGCATCGGAATTAAATAAAAAAGGCACAATGCCGACTTAAGTACAAGAAATCTGACTCTTCTTACTGTCTATGATTTGAACCATTCCTGTGACACTAGTTATCGATTCCGATGCTTCACTTCAGGTTTACTGTATCGCTGTGACCCTCTTATTGACGATGAAACACAGAAATTGCATCGGAATTAAATACAGAAGGCACAATGCCGAATTAAGTACAAGATAACTGACTCTTCTTACTGTCTATGTTTTGAACTATTCCTGTGACACTAGTTATAGATTCCGATGCTTTACTTCAGGTTTACTGTATAACTCTGACCTTCTTATTGACGATGAAACACAGAAATTGCATCGGAATTAAATACAAAAGGCACAACGCCGACTTAAGTACAAGAAAACTGACACTTCTTACTGTCTATGTTTTGAACCATTCCTGTGACACTTGTTATTGATTCCGATGCTTCACTTCAGGTTCACTGTATCACTCTGACCTTCTTATTGACGATGAAACACAGAAAGTCCATCGGAATTAAATACAAAAGGCACAATGCCGACTTAAGTACAAGAAAACTGACTCTTCTTGCTGTCTATGTTTTGAACCATTCCTGTGACACTAGTCATAGATTCCGATGCTTCACTTCAGGTTTACTGTATCCCTCTGACCTTCTTATTGACGATGAAACACAGAAATTCATCGGAATTAAAAACAAAAGGCACAATGCCGACTCAAGTACAAGAAGACTGACTCTTACTACTGTCTTTGCTTTGAACCATTCCTGTGACACTAGTAATAGATTCCGATGCTTCACTTCAGGTTCACTGTATCCATCTGACCTTCTTATTGACGATGAAACACTGAAATTCCATCAGAATTAAACACAAAAGGCACAATGCCGACTTAAGTACAAGAAAACTGACTCTTCTTACTGTCTATGTCTTGAACCATTCCTGTGACACTAGTAATAGATTCCGTTGCTTCACTCCAGGTTTACTGTATCCCTCTGACCTTCTTATTGACGATGAAACACAGAAATTGCATCGGAATTAAATAGAAAAGGCACAACGCCGACTTAAGTACAAGAAAACTTACTCTTCTTACTGTCTATGATTTCAACATTTCCCGTGAGACCAGTTTTAGTTTCCGATGCTTCACTATATGTTTACTGTATCCCTTGGACCTTCTTATTGACGATGAAACACAGAAATTGCATCGGAATTAAATAGAAAAGGCAAAATGCGGACTTAAGTTCAAGAAAACTGACTCTTCTTACTGTGTATGTTTTGAACCATTCCTGTGACACTAGTTATAGATTCCGATGCTTCACTTCAGGTATACTGTATTTCTCTGACCTTCTTATTGTCGATGAAACACAGAAATTGCATCGGAATTAAATACAAAAGGCACAATGCCGACTCAAGTACAAGAAGACTGGCTCTTCTTACTGTCTATGGTCTGAAACTTTCCTGTGAGACCGGTTTTAGAATCCAATGCTTCACTTCAGGTTTACTGTATCCCTTGGATCTTCTTATTGACGACAAAACACAGAAATTGCATCGGAATTAAATAGAAAAGGTACAATGCCGACTTAAGTACAAGAAAACTGACTCTTCTTACTGTCTATGTTTGAACCATTCCTGTGACACTAGTTACACATTCCGATGCTTCACTTCAGGTTTACTGTATCCCTCTGACCTTCTTATTGACGATGTAACACAGAAATTGCAGCGGAATTAAATACAAAGGGCAAAAAGCAGACTTATGTACAAGACAACTGATTCTTCTTACTGTCTTTGCTTTGAACCATTCCTGTGACCCTAGTTATACATTTCGATGCTTTACTTCAGGTTTACTGTATAACTCTGACCTTCTTATTGACGATGAAACACAGAAATTGCTTCGGAATTAATAACAAAATGCACAATGCCGACTTAAGTACAAGATAACTGACTCTTCTTACCGTCTATGATTTGAACCATTCCGGTGACACTACTTATAGATTCCGATGCTTCACTTCAGGTTTACTGTATCCCTCCGCCCCTCTCATTGACGATGAAACACAGAAATTGCATCGGAATTAAATAAAAAAGGCACAATGCCGACTTAAGTACAAGAAATCTGACTCTTCTTACTGTCTATGATTTGAACCATTCCTGTGACACTAGTTATCGATTCCGATGCTTCACTTCAGGTTTACTGTATCGCTGTGACCCTCTTATTGACGATGAAACACAGAAATTGCATCGGAATTAAATACAGAAGGCACAATGCCGAATTAAGTACAAGATAACTGACTCTTCTTACTGTCTATGTTTTGAACTATTCCTGTGACACTAGTTATAGATTCCGATGCTTCACTTCAGGTTAACTGTATCCCTCTGACCTTCTTATTGACGATGAAACAAAGAAATTGCTTCGGAATTAATAACAAAATGCACAATGCCGACTGAAGTACAAAATAACTGACTCTTCTTACCGTCTATGATTTGAACCATTCCGGTGACACTACTTATAGATTCCGATGCTTCACTTCAGGTTTACTGTATCCCTCCGCCCTTCTCATTGACGATGAAACACAGAAATTGCATCGGAATTAAATACAAATGGCACAATGCCGACTTAAGTACAAGAAATCTGACTCTTCTTACTGTCTATGTTTTGAACCGATCCTGTGACACTAGTTATCGATTCCGATGCTTCACTTCAGGTTTACTGTATCGCTCTGACCTTCTTATTGACGATGAAACACTGAAATTGCATCGGAATTAAATACAAAATGCACAAAGCCGACTTAAGTACCAGGAAACTGACTCTTCTTACTGTCTATGCTTTGAACCATTCCTGTGACACTTGTTATAGATTGCGATGCTTCACTTCAGGTTTACTGTATCCCTCTGACCTCTTTATTGACGATGAAACACAGATATTGCATCGGAATTAAATACAAAAGGCACAATGCCGACTTAAGTACAAGAAAACTGACTCTTCTTACTGTCTATGTTTTGAACCATTCATGCGACACTCGTTATAGATTCCGATGCTTTACTTCAGGTTTACTGTATCCCTCTGACCTTCTTATTGACAATGAAACACAGAAATGGCTTCGGAATTAATAACAAAATGCACAATGCCGACTTAAGTACAAGATAACTGACTCTTCTTATCGTCTATGATTTGAACCATTCCGGTGACACTACTTATAGATTCCGATGCTTCACTTCAGGTTTACTGTATCCCTCTGCCCTTCTCATTGACGATGAAACACAGAAATTACATCGGAATTAAATACAAAAGGCACAATGCCGACTTAGGTACAAGAAATCTGACTCTTCTTACTGTCTATGATTTGAACCATTCCTGTGACACTAATTATCGATTCCGATGCTTCACTTCAGGTTTACTGTATCGCTCTGACCGTCTTATTGACGATGAAACACAGAAATTGCATCGGAATTAAATACAAAAGGCACAATGCCGAATTAAGTACAAGAAAACTGACTCTTCTTACTGTCTATGTTTTGAACTATTCCTGTGACACTAGTTATAGATTCCGATGCTTCACTTCAGGTTAACTGTATCCCTCTGACCTTCTTATTGACGATGAAACACCGAAATTGCATCGGAATTAAATATAAAAGGCACAATGCCGACTTAAGTACAAGAAGACTGACTCTTCTTACTGTCTATGTTTTGAACCAATCGTGTGACACTAGTTATAGATTCCGATGCTTCACTTCGGTTTTACTATATCCCACTGACCTTCTTATTTACGATGAAACACAGAAATTGCATCGGAATTAAATGCAAAAGGCACAATGCCGACTCAAGTACAAGAAGACTGACTCTTCTTACTGTCTACGCTTTGAACCATTCCTGTGACACTAGTTATAGATTCCGATGCTTCACTTCAGGTTTACTGTATCCCTCTGACCTTTTTATTGTCGATGAAACACAGCAATTGCATCGGAATTATATACATAGGCACAATGCCGACTCAATTACAAGAAGACTGGCTCTTCTTACTGTCTATGTTTTGAACCATTCCTGTGACACTAGTTATAGATTCCGATGCTTCACTTCAGGTTTACTGTATCCCTCTGACCTTCTTATTGACGATGAAACACAGAAATTGCATCGGAATTAAATAGAAAAAAACAATGCCGACTTAAGTACAAGAAAACTGACTCTTCTTACTGTCTACGTTTTGACCCATCTCGTGACACTAGTTATAGATTCCGATGCTTCACTTCAGGTTTACTTTATCCCTCTGACCTTCTTATTGACGATGAAACACCGAAATTGCATCGGAATTGAATACAAATGCACAATGCCGACTTAAGTACAAGAGAATTGACTCTTCTTACAGTCTAAGTTTTGAACCATTCCTGTAACATTAGTTATAGATTCCGATGCTTCACTTCAGGTTTACTGTATCCCACTGACATTCTTATTGACGATGAAACACAGAAATTGCATCGGAATTAAATACAAAAGCCACAATGCTAACTCAAGTACAAGAAGACTGGCTCTTCTTACTGTCTATGCTTTGAACCATTCCTGTGACACTAGTTATAGATTCCGATGTTTCACTTCAGGTTTACTGTATCCCTCTGACCTTCTTATTGACGATGAAACACCGAAATAGCATCGGAATTGAATAGAAAAGGCACAATGCCGATTAAGTACATGAAAACCGATTCTTCTTACTATCTATGCTTTAAACCATTCCTGTGACTCTAGTTATAGATTCCGATGCTTCACTTCAGGTTTGCTCTATCCCTCTGACCTTCTTATTGACGATGAAACACAGAAATTGCATCGGAATTAAATAGAAAAGGCACAATGCCGACTTAACTACAAGAAAACTGACTCTTCTTACTGTCTATGTTTTGACCCATACTCGTGACAATAGTTATAGATTCTGATGCTTCACTTCAGGTTTACTGTATCCCTCTGACCTTCTTATTGACGATGAAACACGGAAATTGCATCGGAATTAAATACAAAAGGCACAATGCCGACTTAAGTACAAGAAAACTGACTCCTCTTATTGTCTATGTTTGAACCATTCCTGTGACACTAGTTGTAGATTCCGAAGCTGCACTTCAGGTTTATTGTATCCCTCTGACCTTCTAATTGACGATGAAACACAGAAATTGCATAGGAATTAAAATACAAAAGGCATAATGCTGACATAAGTACAAGAAAACTGACTCTTCTTACTGTCTTTGTTCTGAACCATTCCTGTGACACTAGTTATAGGTTCCGATGCTTCACTTTAGGAATACAGTATGCCTCTGACCACCTTACTGACGATGAAACACAGAAATTGCATCGGAATTAAACACAAAAGGCACAATGCCGACTTTAGTACAAAAAAACTGAAGCATCTTACTGTCTATGTTTTGAACCATTCCTGTAACATTAGTTCTAGATTCCGATGCTTCACTTCAGGTTTACTGTATCCCACTGACATTCTTATTGACGATGAAACACAGAAATTGCATCGGAAATAAATACAAAAGGCCCAATGCCGTCTCAAGTACAAGAAGACTGGCTCTTCTTACTATCTATGTTTTGAACCATTCCAGTGACACTAGTTATAGATTCCGATGCTTCACTTGAGGTTTACTGTGTCCCTCTGACCTTCTTATTGACGATGAAACACAGAAATTGCATCGGAATTGAATATAAAAGGCACAATGCCTATTAAGTTCATGAAACTGATTCTTCTTACTATCTATGATTTGAACCATTCCTGTGACACTAGTTATAGATTCCGAAGCTTCACTTCAGGTTCACTGTATACCTCCTTCTTATTGACGATGAAACACTGAAATTCCATCGGAATTAAATACAAAAGGCACAATGCCGGCTTAAGTACAAGAAAACTGACTCTTCTTACTGTCTATGTTTTGAACCATTCCTGTGACACTAGTTATAGATTCCGATGCTTCACTTCAGGATTGCTGTATCCCTCTGACCTTCTTATTGACGAAGAAACACAGAAATTGCATCGGAATTAAATACCAAAGGCACAACGCCGCCTTAAGTACAAGAAAACTGACTCTTCTTACTGTCTATGATTTCAACATTTCCCGTGAGACCAGTTTTAGTTTCCGATGCTTCACTATATGTTTACTGTATCCCTTGGACCTTCTTATTGACGATGAAACACAGAAATTGCATCGGAATTAAATAGAAAAGGCAAAATGCGGACTTAAGTTCAAGAAAACTGACTCTTCTTACTGTGTATGTTTTGAACCATTCCTGTGACACTAGTTATAGATTCCGATGCTTCACTTCAGGTATACTGTATTTCTCTGACCTTCTTATTGTCGATGAAACACAGAAATTGCATCGGAATTAAATACAAAAGGCACAAAGCCGACTCAAGTACAAGAAGACTGGCTCTTCTTACTGTCTATGGTCTGAAACTTTCCTGTGAGACCGGTTTTAGAATCCAATGCTTCACTTCAGGTTTACTGTATCCCTTGGATCTTCTTATTGACGACAAAACACAGAAATTGCATCGGAATTAAATAGAAAAGGTACAATGCCGACTTAAGTACAAGAAAACTGACTCTTCTTACTGTCTATGTTTGAACCATTCCTGTGACACTAGTTACACATTCCGATGCTTCACTTCAGGTTTACTGTATCCCTCTGACCTTCTTATTGACGATGTAACACAGAAATTGCAGCGGAATTAAATACAAAGGGCAAAAAGCAGACTTATGTACAAGACAACTGATTCTTCTTACTGTCTTTGCTTTGAACCATTCCTGTGACCCTAGTTATACATTTCGATGCTTTACTTCAGGTTTACTGTATAACTCTGACCTTCTTATTGACGATGAAACACAGAAATTGCTTCGGAATTAATAACAAAATGCACAATGCCGACTTAAGTACAAGATAACTGACTCTTCTTACCGTCTATGATTTGAACCATTCCGGTGACACTACTTATAGATTCCGATGCTTCACTTCAGGTTTACTGTATCCCTCCGCCCCTCTCATTGACGATGAAACACAGAAATTGCATCGGAATTAAATAGAAAAGGCACAATGCCGACTTAAGTACAAGAAATCTGACTCTTCTTACTGTCTATGATTTGAACCATTCCTGTGACACTAGTTATCGATTCCGATGCTTCACTTCAGGTTTACTGTATCGCTGTGACCCTCTTATTGACGATGAAACACAGAAATTGCATCGGAATTAAATACAGAAGGCACAATGCCGAATTAAGTACAAGATAACTGACTCTTCTTACTGTCTATGTTTTGAACTATTCCTGTGACACTAGTTATAGATTCCGATGCTTCACTTCAGGTTAACTGTATCCCTCTGACCTTCTTATTGACGATGAAACAAAGAAATTGCTTCGGAATTAATAACAAAATGCACAATGCCGACTGAAGTAAAAAATAACTGACTCTTCTTACCGTCTATGATTTGAACCATTCCGGTGACACTACTTATAGATTCCGATGCTTCACTTCAGGTTTACTGTATCCCTCCGCCCTTCTCATTGACGATGAAACACAGAAATTGCATCGGAATTAAATACAAAAGGCACAATGCCGACTTAAGTACAAGAAATCTGACTCTTCTTACTGTCTATGTTTTGAACCGATCCTGTGACACTAGTTATCGATTCCGATGCTTCACTTCAGGTTTACTGTATCGCTCTGACCTTCTTATTGACGATGAAACACTGAAATTGCATCGGAATTAAATACAAAAGGCACAATGCCGACTTAAGTACAAGAAAACTGACTCTTCTTACTGTCTATGTTTTGAACCATTCCTGTGACACTAGTTATAGATTCCGATGCTTCAATCAGAATTACTGTATGCCTCTGACCTTCTTATTGACTATGAAACACTTAAATTGCATCGGAATTAAATACAAAATGCACAAAGCCGACTTAAGTACCAGGAAACTGACTCTTCTTACTGTCTATGCTTTGAACCATTCCTGTGACACTTGTTATAGATTGCGATGCTTCACTTCAGGTTTACTGTATCCCTCTGACCTCTTTATTGACGATGAAACACAGATATTGCATCGGAATTAAATACAAAAGGCACAATGCCGACTTAAGTACAAGAAAACTGACTCTTCTTACTGTCTATGTTTTGAACCATTCATGCGACACTCGTTATAGATTCCGATGCTTTACTTCAGGTTTACTGTATCCCTCTGACCTTCTTATTGACAATGAAACACAGAAATGGCTTCGGAATTAATAACAAAATGCACAATGCCGACTTAAGTACAAGATAACTGACTCTTCTTATCGTCTATGATTTGAACCATTCCGGTGACACTACTTATAGATTCCGATGCTTCACTTCAGGTTTACTGTATCCCTCCGCCCTTCTCATTGACGATGAAACACAGAAATTGCATCGGAATTAAATACAAAAGGCACAATGCCGACTTAAGTACAAGAAATCTGACTCTTCTTACTGTCTATGTTTTGAACCGATCCTGTGACACTAGTTATCGATTCCGATGCTTCACTTCAGGTTTACTGTATCGCTCTGACCTTCTTATTGACGATGAAACACTGAAATTGCATCGGAATTAAATACAAAATGCACAAAGCCGACTTAAGTACCAGGAAACTGACTCTTCTTACTGTCTATGCTTTGAACCATTCCTGTGACACTTGTTATAGATTGCGATGCTTCACTTCAGGTTTACTGTATCCCTCTGACCTCTTTATTGACGATGAAACACAGATATTGCATCGGAATTAAATACAAAAGGCACAATGCCGACTTAAGTACAAGAAAACTGACTCTTCTTACTGTCTATGTTTTGAACCATTCATGCGACACTCGTTATAGATTCCGATGCTTTACTTCAGGTTTACTGTATCCCCTCTGACCTTCTTATTGACAATGAAACACAGAAATGGCTTCGGAATTAATAACAAAATGCACAATGCCGACTTAAGTACAAGATAACTGACTCTTCTTATCGTCTATGATTTGAACCATTCCGGTGACACTACTTATAGATTCCGATGCTTCACTTCAGGTTTACTGTATCCCTCTGCCCTTCTCATTGACGATGAAACACAGAAATTACATCGGAATTAAATACAAAAGGCACAATGCCGACTTAGGTACAAGAAATCTGACTCTTCTTACTGTCTATGATTTGAACCATTCCTGTGACACTAATTATCGATTCCGATGCTTCACTTCAGGTTTACTGTATCGCTCTGACCGTCTTATTGACGATGAAACACAGAAATTGCATCGGAATTAAATACAAAAGGCACAATGCCGAATTAAGTACAAGAAAACTGACTCTTCTTACTGTCTATGTTTTGAACTATTCCTGTGACACTAGTTATAGATTCCGATGCTTCACTTCAGGTTAACTGTATCCCTCTGACCTTCTTATTGACGATGAAACACCGAAATTGCATCGGAATTAAATATAAAAGGCACAATGCCGACTTAAGTACAAGAAGACTGACTCTTCTTACTGTCTATGTTTTGAACCAATCGTGTGACACTAGTTATAGATTCCGATGCTTCACTTCGGTTTTACTATATCCCACTGACCTTCTTATTTACGATGAAACACAGAAATTGCATCGGAATTAAATGCAAAAGGCACAATGCCGACTCAAGTACAAGAAGACTGACTCTTCTTACTGTCTACGCTTTGAACCATTCCTGTGACACTAGTTATAGATTCCGATGCTTCACTTCAGGTTTACTGTATCCCTCTGACCTTTTTATTGTCGATGAAACACAGCAATTGCATCGGAATTATATACATAGGCACAATGCCGACTCAATTACAAGAAGACTGGCTCTTCTTACTGTCTATGTTTTGAACCATTCCTGTGACACTAGTTATAGATTCCGATGCTTCACTTCAGGTTTACTGTATCCCTCTGACCTTCTTATTGACGATGAAACACAGAAATTGCATCGGAATTAAATAGAAAAAAACAATGCCGACTTAAGTACAAGAAAACTGACTCTTCTTACTGTCTACGTTTTGACCCATCTCGTGACACTAGTTATAGATTCCGATGCTTCACTTCAGGTTTACTTTATCCCTCTGACCTTCTTATTGACGATGAAACACCGAAATTGCATCGGAATTGAATACAAATGCACAATGCCGACTTAAGTACAAGAGAATTGACTCTTCTTACAGTCTAAGTTTTGAACCATTCCTGTAACATTAGTTATAGATTCCGATGCTTCACTTCAGGTTTACTGTATCCCACTGACATTCTTATTGACGATGAAACACAGAAATTGCATCGGAATTAAATACAAAAGCCACAATGCTAACTCAAGTACAAGAAGACTGGCTCTTCTTACTGTCTATGCTTTGAACCATTCCTGTGACACTAGTTATAGATTCCGATGTTTCACTTCAGGTTTACTGTATCCCTCTGACCTTCTTATTGACGATGAAACACCGAAATAGCATCGGAATTGAATAGAAAAGGCACAATGCCGATTAAGTACATGAAAACCGATTCTTCTTACTATCTATGCTTTAAACCATTCCTGTGACTCTAGTTATAGATTCCGATGCTTCACTTCAGGTTTGCTCTATCCCTCTGACCTTCTTATTGACGATGAAACACAGAAATTGCATCGGAATTAAATAGAAAAGGCACAATGCCGACTTAACTACAAGAAAACTGACTCTTCTTACTGTCTATGTTTTGACCCATACTCGTGACAATAGTTATAGATTCTGATGCTTCACTTCAGGTTTACTGTATCCCTCTGACCTTCTTATTGACGATGAAACACGGAAATTGCATCGGAATTAAATACAAAAGGCACAATGCCGACTTAAGTACAAGAAAACTGACTCCTCTTATTGTCTATGTTTGAACCATTCCTGTGACACTAGTTGTAGATTCCGAAGCTGCACTTCAGGTTTATTGTATCCCTCTGACCTTCTAATTGACGATGAAACACAGAAATTGCATAGGAATTAAAATACAAAAGGCATAATGCTGACATAAGTACAAGAAAACTGACTCTTCTTACTGTCTTTGTTCTGAACCATTCCTGTGACACTAGTTATAGGTTCCGATGCTTCACTTTAGGAATACAGTATGCCTCTGACCACCTTACTGACGATGAAACACAGAAATTGCATCGGAATTAAACACAAAAGGCACAATGCCGACTTTAGTACAAAAAAACTGAAGCATCTTACTGTCTATGTTTTGAACCATTCCTGTAACATTAGTTCTAGATTCCGATGCTTCACTTCAGGTTTACTGTATCCCACTGACATTCTTATTGACGATGAAACACAAAATTGCATCGGAAATAAATACAAAAGGCCCAATGCCGTCTCAAGTACAAGAAGACTGGCTCTTCTTACTATCTATGTTTTGAACCATTCCAGTGACACTAGTTATAGATTCCGATGCTTCACTTCAGGTTTACTGTGTCCCTCTGACCTTCTTATTGACGATGAAACACAGAAATTGCATCGGAATTGAATATAAAAGGCACAATGCCTATTAAGTTCATGAAAACTGATTCTTCTTACTATCTATTATTTGAACCATTCCTGTGACACTAGTTATAGATTCCGAAGCTTCACTTCAGGTTCACTGTATACCTCCTTCTTATTGACGATGAAACACTGAAATTCCATCGGAATTAAATACAAAAGGCACAATGCCGGCTTAAGTACAAGAAAACTGACTCTTCTTACTGTCTATGTTTTGAACCATTCCTGTGACACTAGTTATAGATTCCGATGCTTCACTTCAGGATTGCTGTATCCCTCTGACCTTCTTATTGACGAAGAAACACAGAAATTGCATCGGAATTAAATACCAAAGGCACAACGCCGCCTTAAGTACAAGAAAACTGACTCTTCTTACTGTCTATGATTTCAACACTTCCCGTGAGACCAGTTTTAGTTTCCGATGCTTCACTATATGTTTACTGTATCCCTTGGACCTTCTTATTGACGATGAAACACAGAAATTGCATCGGAATTAAATAGAAAAGGCAAAATGCGGACTTAAGTTCAAGAAAACTGACTCTTCTTACTGTGTATGTTTTGAACCATTCCTGTGACACTAGTTATAGATTCCGATGCTTCACTTCAGGTATACTGTATTTCTCTGACCTTCTTATTGTCGATGAAACACAGAAATTGCATCGGAATTAAATACAAAAGGCACAAAGCCGACTCAAGTACAAGAAGACTGGCTCTTCTTACTGTCTATGGTCTGAAACTTTCCTGTGAGACCGGTTTTAGAATCCAATGCTTCACTTCAGGTTTACTGTATCCCTTGGATCTTCTTATTGACGACAAAACACAGAAATTGCATCGGAATTAAATAGAAAAGGTACAATGCCGACTTAAGTACAAGAAAACTGACTCTTCTTACTGTCTATGTTTGAACCATTCCTGTGACACTAGTTACACATTCCGATGCTTCACTTCAGGTTTACTGTATCCCTCTGACCTTCTTATTGACGATGTAACACAGAAATTGCAGCGGAATTAAATACAAAGGGCAAAAAGCAGACTTATGTACAAGACAACTGATTCTTCTTACTGTCTTTGCTTTGAACCATTCCTGTGACCCTAGTTATACATTTCGATGCTTTACTTCAGGTTTACTGTATAACTCTGACCTTCTTATTGACGATGAAACACAGAAATTGCTTCGGAATTAATAACAAAATGCACAATGCCGACTTAAGTACAAGATAACTGACTCTTCTTACCGTCTATGATTTGAACCATTCCGGTGACACTACTTATAGATTCCGATGCTTCACTTCAGGTTTACTGTATCCCTCCGCCCCTCTCATTGACGATGAAACACAGAAATTGCATCGGAATTAAATAGAAAAGGCACAATGCCGACTTAAGTACAAGAAATCTGACTCTTCTTACTGTCTATGATTTGAACCATTCCTGTGACACTAGTTATCGATTCCGATGCTTCACTTCAGGTTTACTGTATCGCTGTGACCCTCTTATTGACGATGAAACACAGAAATTGCATCGGAATTAAATACAGAAGGCACAATGCCGAATTAAGTACAAGATAACTGACTCTTCTTACTGTCTATGTTTTGAACTATTCCTGTGACACTAGTTATAGATTCCGATGCTTCACTTCAGGTTAACTGTATCCCTCTGACCTTCTTATTGACGATGAAACAAAGAAATTGCTTCGGAATTAATAACAAAATGCACAATGCCGACTGAAGTACAAAATAACTGACTCTTCTTACCGTCTATGATTTGAACCATTCCGGTGACACTACTTATAGATTCCGATGCTTCACTTCAGGTTTACTGTATCCCTCCGCCCTTCTCATTGACGATGAAACACAGAAATTGCATCGGAATTAAATACAAAAGGCACAATGCCGACTTAAGTACAAGAAATCTGACTCTTCTTACTGTCTATGTTTTGAACCGATCCTGTGACACTAGTTATCGATTCCGATGCTTCACTTCAGGTTTACTGTATCGCTCTGACCTTCTTATTGACGATGAAACACTGAAATTGCATCGGAATTAAATACAAAAGGCACAATGCCGACTTAAGTACAAGAAAACTGACTCTTCTTACTGTCTATGTTTTGAACCATTCCTGTGACACTAGTTATAGATTCCGATGCTTCAATCAGAATTACTGTATGCCTCTGACCTTCTTATTGACTATGAAACACTTAAATTGCATCGGAATTAAATACAAAATGCACAAAGCCGACTAAAGTACCAGGAAACTGACTCTTCTTACTGTCTATGCTTTGAACCATTCCTGTGACACTTGTTATAGATTGCGATGCTTCACTTCAGGTTTACTGTATCCCTCTGACCTCTTTATTGACGATGAAACACAGATATTGCATCGGAATTAAATACAAAAGGCACAATGCCGACTTAAGTACAAGAAAACTGACTCTTCTTACTGTCTATGTTTTGAACCATTCATGCGACACTCGTTATAGATTCCGATGCTTTACTTCAGGTTTACTGTATCCCTCTGACCTTCTTATTGACAATGAAACACAGAAATGGCTTCGGAATTAATAACAAAATGCACAATGCCGACTTAAGTACAAGATAACTGACTCTTCTTATCGTCTATGATTTGAACCATTCCGGTGACACTACTTATAGATTCCGATGCTTCACTTCAGGTTTACTGTATCCCTCTGCCCTTCTCATTGACGATGAAACACAGAAATTACATCGGAATTAAATACAAAAGGCACAATGCCGACTTAGGTACAAGAAATCTGACTCTTCTTACTGTCTATGATTTGAACCATTCCTGTGACACTAGTTATCGATTCCGATGCTTCACTTCAGGTTTACTGTATCGCTCTGACCGTCTTATTGACGATGAAACACAGAAATTGCATCGGAATTAAATACAAAAGGCACAATGCCGAATTAAGTACAAGAAAACTGAGTCTTCTTACTGTCTATGTTTTGAACTATTCCTGTGACACTAGTTATAGATTCCGATGCTTCACTTCAGGTTAACTGTATCCCTCTGACCTTCTTATTGACGATGAAACACCGAAATTGCATCGGAATTAAATATAAAAGGCACAATGCCGACTTAAGTACAAGAAGACTGACTCTTCTTACTGTCTATGTTTTGAACCAATCGTGTGACACTAGTTATAGATTCCGATGCTTCACTTCGGTTTTACTATATCCCACTGACCTTCTTATTTACGATGAAACACAGAAATTGCATCGGAATTAAATGCAAAAGGCACAATGCCGACTCAAGTACAAGAAGACTGACTCTTCTTACTGTCTACGCTTTGAACCATTCCTGTGACACTAGTTATAGATTCCGATGCTTCACTTCAGGTTTACTGTATCCCTCTGACCTTTTTATTGTCGATGAAACACAGCAATTGCATCGGAATTATATACATAGGCACAATGCCGACTCAATTACAAGAAGACTGGCTCTTCTTACTGTCTATGTTTTGAACCATTCCTGTGACACTAGTTATAGATTCCGATGCTTCCCTTCAGGTTTACTGTATCCCTCTGACCTTCTTATTGACGATGAAACACAGAAATTGCATCGGAATTAAATGCAAAAGGCACAATGCCGACTCAAGTACAAGAAGACTGACTCTTCTTACTGTCTACGCTTTGAACCAATCCTGTGACACTAGTTATAGATTCCGATGCTTCACTTCATGTTTACTTTATCCCTCTGACCTTCTTATTGACGATGAAACACCGAAATTGCATCGGAATTGAATACAAAGGCACAATGCCGACTTAAGTACAAGAGAATTGACTCTTCTTACTGTCTAAGTTTTGAACCATTCCTGTAACATTAGTTATAGATTCCGATGCTTCACTTCAGGTTTACTGTATCCCACTGACATTCTTATTGACGATGAAACACAGAAATTGCATCGGAATTAAATACAAAAGCCACAATGCTAACTCAAGTACAAGAAGACTGGCTCTTCTTACTGTCTATGCTTTGAACCATTCCTGTGACACTAGTTATAGATTCCGATGTTTCACTTCAGGTTTACTGTATCCCTCTCACCTTCTTATTGACGATGAAACACCGAAATTGCATCGGAATTGAATAGAAAAGGCACAATGCCGATTAAGTACATGAAAACCGACTCTTCTTACTATTTATGCTTTAAACCAATCCTGTGACTCTAGTTATAGATTCCGATGCTTCACTTCAGGTTTACTCTATCCCTCTGACCTTCTTATTGACGATGAAACACAGAAATTGCATCGGAATTAAATAGAAAAGGCACAATGCCGACTTAACTACAAGAAAACTGACTCTTCTTACTGTCTATGTTTTGACCCATACTCGTGACAATAGTTATAGATTCTGATGCTTCACTTCAGGTTTACTGTATCCCTCTGACCTTCTTATTGACGATGAAACACGGAAATTGCATCGGAATTAAATACAAAAGGCACAATGCCGACTTAAGTACAAGAAAACTGACTCCTCTTATTGTCTATGTTTGAACCATTCCTGTGACACTAGTTGTAGATTCCGAAGCTGCACTTCAGGTTTATTGTATCCCTCTGACCTTCTAATTGACGATGAAACACAGAAATTGCATAGGAATTAAAATACAAAAGGCATAATGCTGACATAAGTACAAGAAAACTGACTCTTCTTACTGTCTTTGTTCTGAACCATTCCTGTGACACTAGTTATAGATTCCGATGCTTCACTTCAGGTTTACTGTATCCCTCCGACTTCTTATTGACGATGAAACACAGAAATTGCATGGGAATTAAATACAAAAGGCACAATTCCGACTTAAGTACAAGAAAACTGTCTCTTCTTACTGTCTATGTTTTGAACCATTCCTGCGACACTAGTTATAGATTCCGATGCTTCACTTCAGGTTTACTGTATCCCTCTGACCTTCTTATTGACGATGAAACACTGAAATTGCATTGGAATTAAATACAAAAGACACAATGCCGACTTGAGGACAAGAAAACTGACTCTTCTTACTGTCTATGTTTTGAACCATTCCTGTGACACTAGTTATAGATTCCGATGCTTCAATCAGAATTACTGTATGCCTCTGACCTTCTTATAGACTATGAAACACTGAAATTGCATCGGAATTGAATACAAAAGGCACAATGCCGACTTAAGTACAAGAATATTGACTCTTCTTACTGTCTATGTTTTAAACCATTCCTGTGACACTAGTTATAGATTCCGATGCTGCACTTATGGTTTACTGTATCCCACTGACTTTGTTATTGACGATGAAACACAGAAATTGTATCGGAATTAAATGCAAAAGGCACAATGCAGTACTTAAGTACAAGAAAACTGACTCTTCTCACTGTCTATGTTTTGAACCATTCATGTGACACTAGTTATAGATTCCGATGCTGCACTTCAGGTTTACTGTATCCCTCTGACCTTCTAATTGACAATGAAACACAAAAATTGCATCGGAATGAAATACAAAGGCACAATGCCGACTTAAGTACAAGAAAACTGACTCTTCTTACTGTCTATGTTTTGAACCATTCCTGTGACACTAGTTATAGATTCCAATGCTTCACTTCAGGTTTACTGTATCCCTCTGACCCTCTTATTGACTATGAAACACAGAAATTGCATAGGAATTAAATACAAAAGTCACAATGCCGACATAAGTACAAGAAAACTGAATCTTCTTGCTGTCTATGTTTTGAACCATTCCTGTGACTCTAGTTATAGATTCCGATGCTTCACTTCAGGTTCACTGTATCCCTCTGACCTTCTTATTGATGATGAAACACTGAAATTGCATCGGAATTAAATACAAAAGGCACAATGCCGACTTAAGTGGAAGAAAACTGCCTCTTCTTACTGTCTATGCTTTGAACCATTCCTGTGACACCTGTTATAGATTCCGATGCTTCACTTCAAGTTTACTGTATGCCTCTGACCTTCTTATTGACGATGAAACACAGAAATTGCACCGGAATTAAATACAAAAGGCACAATGCCGACTTAAGTACAAGAAAACTGACTCTTCTTACCGTCTATGATTTGAACCATTCCTGTGACACTACTTACAGATTCCGATGCTTCACTTCAGGTTTACTATTTCCCTCTGACCTTCTTATTGATGATGAAACACAGAAATTGCATCGGAATTAAATGGAAAAGGCACAATGCCTACTTAAGTACAAGAAAACTGACTCTTCTGACTGTCTATGTTTTGAACCATTCATGTGACACTAGTTATAGATTCCGATGCTGCACTTCAGGTTTACTGTATCCCTCTGACCTGCTAATTGACAATGAAACACAGAAATTGCATCGGAATGAAATACAAAGGCACAATGCCGACTTAAGTACAAGAAAACTGACTCTTCTTACTGTCTATGTTTTGAACCATTCCTGTGACACTCGGTATAGATTCCGGTGCCTTACTTCAGGTTTACTGTATCCCTCTGACCTCCGTATTGACGATGAAACACAGAAATTGCTTCGGAATTGAATACAAAAGGCACAATACCGACTTAAGTACAAGAAAACTGACTCTGCTTATTGTCTATGTATTGAACCATTTCTGTGACACTAGTTATAGATTCCGATGCTTCACTTCAGATTTACTGTATCCCTCTGACCTTCTTATTGACGATGAAACACAGAAATTGCATTGGAATTAAATACAAAATGCACAATGCTGACTTAAGTACAAGAAAACTGACTCTTCTTACTGTCTATGTTTTGAACCATTCATGTGACACTAGTTATGGATTCCGATGCTTCACTTCAGGTTTACTGTATCCCTCTGACCTTCTTTTTGACGACGAAACACAGAAATTGCATCGGAATTAAATACAAAAGGCACAATGCAACTTAAGTACAAGGAAACTGACTCTTCTTACTGTCTATATTTTGAACCATTCCTGTGACACTAGTTATAGATTCCGATGCTTCACTTCAGGTTCACTGTATGCCTCTGACCTTCTTAGTGACGATGAAACACAGAAATTGCTTCGGAATTAAATACAAAAGGCACAATGCCGACTTAAGTACAAGATAACTGACTCTTCTTACTGTCTATGTTTTGAACCATTCCTGTGACACTAGTTATAGATTCCGATGCTTTACTTCTGGTTTACTGTTTCCCTCTGACCTTCTTATTGACGATGAAACACAGAAATTCCATTGGAATTAAATACAAAAGGCACAATGCTGACTGAAGTACAAGAAAACTGACTCTTCTTACTGTCTATGTTTTGAACCATTCCTGTGACACTAGTTATAGATTCCGATGCTTCACTTCAGGTTTACTGTATCCCTCTGACCTTCTTTTTGACGATGAAACACAGAAATTGCATCGGAATTAAATACAAAATGCACAATGCCGACTTAAGTACAAGAAAACTGACTCTTCTTACTGTCTATGCTTTGAACCATTCCTGTGACACTAGTTATAGATTCAGATGCTTCACTTCAGGTTTGCTGTATCCCTCTGACCTTCTAATTGACAATGAAACACAGAAATTGCATCGGATTTAAATACATAAGGCACAATGCCGACTTAAGTACAAGAAAACTGACTCTTGTAACTGTCTATGTTTGAACCATTCCTGTGACACAAGTTATAGATTTCGGTGCTTCACTTCAGGTTCACTGTATCCCTCTGACCTTCTTATTGACGATGAAACACCGAAATTGCATCGGAATTAAATACAAAAGGCACAATGCCGACTTAAGCACAAGAAAACTGACTCTTCTTACTGTCTATGTTTTGAACCATTCCTGTGACACTAGTAATAGATTCCGATGCTTCACTTCAGGTTTACTGTATGCCTCTGACTTTTTTATTGACTGTGAAACACTGAAATTGCATCGGAATTAAATACAAAAGGCACAATGCCGACTTAAGTACAAGAAAACTGACTCTTCCTACTGTCTATGTTTTGAACCATTCCTGTGACACTAGTTATAGATTCCGATTCTTCACTTCAGGTTTACTGTGTCCCTCTGTCCTTCTTATTGACGATGAAACACAGAAATTGCATCGGAATTAAATACAAAAGGCACAATGCGGACTTAAGTACAAGAAAACTGACTGTTCTTACTCTCTATGATTGAACCATTTCTGTGACACTAGTTATAGATTCCGTTGCTTCACTTCAGGTTTACTGTTTCCCTCTGACCTTCTTATTGACGATGAAACACAGAAATTGCATCGGAATTAAAACAAAAGGTACAATGCCGACTTAAGTACAGGAAAACTGACTCTTCTTACTGTCTATGATTTGAACCATTCATGTGACACTCGTTATAGATTCCGGTGCCTTACTTCAGGTTTACTGTATCCCTCTGACCTCCGTATTGACGATGAAACACAGAAATTGCTTCGGAATTGAATACAAAAGGCACAATGCCAACTTAAGTACAAGATTATTGACTCTTCTCACTGTCTGTGGTTTGAACCATTCCTGTTACACTAGTTATGGATTCCGATGCTTCACTTCAGGTTTACTGTATCCCTCGGACCTTCTTATTGACGATGAAACACAGAAATTGCATCGGAAATAAATATAAAATGCACAATGCCGACTTAAGTTCAAGAAAACTGACTCTTCTTGCTGTCTATATTTTGAACCGTCCCTGAGACACTAGTTATAGATTCGGATGCTTCACTTCAGGTTTACTGTATCACTCTGACCTTCTTATTGACGATGAAACACAGAAATTGCATGGGAATTAAATACAGAAGGCACAAGAAGGACTTAAGTACAAGGAAACTGACTTTTCTTACTATCCATGTTTTGAACCATTCCTTTGACACTAGTTATAGATTCCGATGCTTCACTTCATGTTTACTGTATGCCTCTGACCTTCTTAGTGACGATGAAACACAGAATTTGCTTCGGAATTAAATACAAAAGGCACAATGCCGACTTAAGTGCAAGAAAACTGACTCTTCTTACTGTCTATGTTTTGAACCATTCCTGTGACACTAGTTATAGATGCCGATAATTCACTTCAGGTTTACTGTATGCCTCTGGCTTTCTTATTGACTATGAAACACTGAAATTGCATCGGAATTAAATACAAGTGGCACAATGCCGACTTAACTACAAAAAGACTGACTCTTCTTACTGTCTATGTTTTGAACCATTCCTATGACACTACTTATAGATTCCGATGCTTCACTTCAGGTTTACTGTGTCCCTCTGTCCTTCTTATTGACGATGAAACACAGAAATTGCGTGGGAATTAAATACAAAAGGCACAAGAAGGACTTAAGTACAAGGAAACTGACTTTTCTTACTGTCCATGTTTTGAACCATTCCTGTGACACTAGTTATAGATTCCGATGCTTCACTTGAGGTTTACTGTATCCCTCTGACCTTCTTATTGACGATGAAACACAGAAATTGCATCGGAATTAAATACAAAAGGCACAATGCTGACTTAAGTACAAGAAAACTGACTCCTCTTACTGTCTATGTTTTGATCCATTCATGTGACACTAGTTATGGATTCCGATGCTTCACTCCAGGTTTACTGTATACCTCTGACCTTCTTTATGACGATGAAACACAGATATTGCATCGGAATTCAATACAAAAGGCACAATGCCGACTTAAGTACAAGGAAACTGACTCTTCTTACTGTCTATGGATCAAATGGCTCAGAGCACTATGGGACTCAACAGCTGTGGTCATAAGTCCCCTAGAACTTAGAACTACTTAAACCTAACTAACCTAAGGACAGCACACAACACCCAGCCATCACGAGGCAGAGAAAATCCCTGACCCCGCCGGGAATCGAACCCGGGAACCCGGGCGTGGGAAGCGAGAACGCTACCGCACGACCACGAGATGCGGGCTTACTGTCTATGTTTTGAACCATTCCTGTGACACTAGTTATAGATTCCAATGCTTCACTTCAGGGTTACTGTATCCCACTGACCTTCTTATTGACGATGAAACACAGAAATTGCATCGGAATTAAATACAAAAGGCACAATGCCGACTTAAGTACAAGAAAACTGACTCTTCTTACTGTCTATGTTTTGAACCATTCCTGTGACACTAGTTATAGATTCCGATGCTTCACTTCAGGTTCACTGTATGCCTCTGACCTTCTTAGTGATGATGAAACACAGAATTTGCTTCGGAATTACATACAAAAGGCACAATGCCGACTTAAGTACAAGATAACTGACTCTTCTTACTGTCTATGTTTTGAACCATTCCTGTGACACTAGTTATAGATTCCGATGCTTCACTTCTGGTTTACTGTTTCCCTCTGACCTTCTTATTGACGATGAAACACAGAAATTCCATTGGAATTAAATACAAAAGGCACAATGCTGACTTAAGTAGAAGAAAACTGACTCTTCTTACTGTCTATGATTTGAACCATTCCTGTGACACTAGTTATAGATGCTGATAATTCACTTCAGGTTTACTGTATGCCTCTGACTTTCTTATTGACTATGAAACACTGAAATTGCATCGGAATTAAATACAAGAACCACAATGCCGACTTAACTACAAGAAGACTGACTCTTCTTACTGTCTACTTTTGAACCATTCCTGTGACACTAGTTATTGATTCCGATGCTTCACTTGAGGTTTGCTTTATCCCTCTGACCTTCTTATTGACGATGAAACACAGAAATTGCATCGGAATTAAATACAAAAGGCACAATGCTGGCTTAAGTAGAAGATAACTGACTCCTCTTACTGTCTATGCTTTGAACCATTCCTGTGAGACCAGTTATAGATTCCGATGCTTCACTTCAGGTTTTCTGTATGCCTCTGACCTTCTTAGTGACGATGAAACACAGAATTTGCTTCGGAATTAAATACAAAAGACACAATACCGACTTAAGTACAAGAAAACTGACTCTGCTTATTGTCTATGTATTGAACCATTTCTGTGACACTAGTTATAGATTCCGATGCTTCACTTCAGGTTTACTGTATCCCTCTGACCTTCTTATTGACGATGAAACACAGAAATTGCATTGGAATTAAATACCAAAGGCACAATGCTGACTTAAGTACAAGAAAACTGACTCTTCTTACTGTCTATGTTTTGAACCATTCATGTGACACTATTTATGGATTCCGATGCTTAACTTCAGGTTTACTGTATCACTCTGACCTTCTTTTTGACGATGAAACACAGAAATTGCATCGGAATTAAATACAAAAGGCACAATGCCGACTTAAGTACAAGGAAACTGACTCTTCTTACTGTCTATGTTTTGAACCATTCCTGTGACACTAGTTACAGATTCCGATGCTTCACTTCAGGGTTACTGTATCCCACTGACCTTCTTATTGACGATGAAACACAGAAATTGCATCGCAATTAAATACAGAAGGCACAATGCCGACTTAAGTACAAGAAAACTGACTCTTCTTACTGTCTATGTTTTGAACCATTCCTGTGACACTAGTTATAGATACCGATGCTTCACTTCAGGTTCACTGTATGCCTCTGACCTTCATACTGACGATGAAACACAGAATTTGCATCGGAATTAAATACAAAAGGCACAATGCCGACTTAAGTACAAGATAACTGACTTTTCTTACTGTCTATGTTTTGAACCATTCCTGTGACACTAGTTATAGATTCCGATGCTTCACTTCAGGTTCACTGTACCCCTCTGAAATTCTTAATGACGATGAAACACCGAAATTGCATCGGAATTAAATACAAAAGGCACAATGCCGACTTAAGTACAAGAAAACTGACTCTTCTTACTGTCTATAATTTGAACCATTCCTGTGACACTAGTTATAGATGCTGATAATTCACTTCAGGTTTACTGTATGCCTCTGACTTTCTTATTGACTATGAAACACTGAAATTGCATCGGAATTAAATACAAGAACCACAATGCCGACTTAACTAAAAGAAGACTGACTCTTCTTACTGTCTACGTTTTGAACCATTCCTGTGACACTAGTTATAGATTCCGATGCTTCACTTGAGGTTTGCTTTATCCCTCTGACCTTCTTATTGACGATGAAACACAGAAATTGCATCGGAATTAAATACAAAAGGCACAATGCAGACTTAAGTAGAAGAAAACTGACACCTCTTACTGTCTATGCTTTGAACCATTCCTGTGAGACCAGTTATAGATTCCGATGCTTCACTTCAGGTTTTCTGTATGCCTCTGACCTTCTTAGTGACGATGAAACACAGAATTTGCTTCGGAATTAAATACAAAAGGCACAATACCGACTTAAGTACAAGAAAACTGGCTCTGCTTATTGTCTATGTATTGAACCATTTCTGTGACACTAGTTATAGATTCCGATGCTTCACTTCAGGTTCACTGTATGCCTCTGACCTTCTTAGTGACGATGAAATACAGAATTTGCTTCGGAATTAAATACAAAAGGCACAATACCGACTTAAGTACAAGAAAACTGACTCTTCTTACTGTCTATGTTTTGAACCATTCCTGTGACACCAGTTATAGATTCCGATGCTTCACTTCAGGTTCACTGTATGCCTCTGACCTTCTTAGTGACGATGAAACACAGAATTTGCTTCGGAATTAAATACAAAAGGCACAATGCCGACTTAAGTACAAGATAACTGACTCTTCTTACTGTCTATGTTTTGAACCATTCCTGTGACACTAGTTATAGATTCCGATGCTTCACTTCTGGTTTACTGTTTCCCTCTGACCTTCTTATTGACGATGAAACACAGAAATTCCATTGGAATTAAATACAAAAGGCACAATGCTGACTTAAGTAGAAGAAAACTGACTCTTCTTACTGTCTATGATTTGAACCATTCCTGTGACACTAGTTATAGATGCTGATAATTCACTTCAGGTTTACTGTATGCCTCTGACTTTCTTATTGACTATGAAACACTGAAATTGCATCGGAATTAAATACAAGAACCACAATGCCGACTTAACTACAAGAAGACTGACTCTTCTTACTGTCTACTTTTGAACCATTCCTGTGACACTAGTTATAGATTCCCATGCTTCACTTGAGGTTTGCTTTATCCCTCTGACCTTCTTATTGACGATGAAACACAGAAATTGCATCGGAATTAAATACAAAAGGCACAATGCAGGCTTAAGTAGAAGAAAACTGACTCCTCTTACTGTCTATGCTTTGAACCATTCCTGTGAGACCAGTTATAGATTCCGATGCTTCACTTCAGGTTTTCTGTATGCCTCTGACCTTCTTAGTGACGATGAAACACAGAATTTGCTTCGGAATTAAATACAAAAGGCACAATACCGACTTAAGTACAAGAAAACTGACTCTGCTTATTGTCTATGTATTGAACCATTTCTGTGACACTAGTTATAGATTCCGATGCTTCACTTCAGGTTTACTGTATCCCTCTGACCTTCTTATTGACGATGAAACACAGAAATTGCATTGGAATTAAATACAAAAGGCACAATGCTGACTTAAGTACAAGAAAACTGACTCTTCTTACTGTCTATGTTGTGAACCATTCATGTGACACTATTTATGGATTCCGACGCTTAACTTCAGGTTTACTGTATCACTCTGACCTTCTTTTTGACGATGAAACACAGAAATTGCATCGGAATTAAATACAAAAGGCACAATGCCGACTTAAGTACAAGGAAACTGACTCTTCTTACTCTCTATGTTTTGAACCATTCCTGTGACACTAGTTACAGATTCCGATGCTTCACTTCAGGGTTACTGTATCCCACTGACCTTCTTATTGACGATGAAACACAGAAATTGCATCGCAATTAAATACAGAAGGCACAATGCCGACTTAAGTACAAGAAAACTGACTCTTCTTACTGTCTATGTTTTGAACCATTCCTGTGACACTAGTTATAGATTCCGATGCTTCACTTCAGGTTCACTGTATGCCTCTGACCTTCATACTGACGATGAAACACAGAATTTGCTTCGGAATTAAGTACAAAAGGCACAATGCCGACTTAAGTACAAGAAAACTTACTCTTCTTACTGTCTATGATTTGAACCATTCCTGTGACACTAGTTATAGATGCTTATAATTCACTTCAGGTTTACTGTATGCCTCTGACTTTCTTATTGACTATGAAACACTGAAATTGCATCGGAATTAAATACAAGAACCACAATGCCGACTTAGCTACAACAAGACTGACTCTTCTTACTGTCTACGTTTTGAACCATTCCTGTGACACTAGTTATAGATTCCGATGCTTCATTTGAGGTTTGCTTTATCCCTCTGACCTTCTTATTGACGATGAAACACAGAAATTGCATCGGAATTAAATACAAAAGGCACAATGCAGACTTAAGTAGAAGACAACTGACTCCTCTTACTGTCTATGCTTTGAACCATTCCTGTGAGACCAGTTATAGATTCCGATGCTTCACTTCAGGTTTTCTGTATGCCTCTGACCTTCTTAGTGACGATGAAACACAGAATTTGCTTCGGAATTAAATACAAAAGGCACAATACCGACTTAAGTACAAGAAAACTGACTCTGCTTATTGTCTATGTATTGAACCATTTCTGTGACACTAGTTATAGATTCCGATGCTTCACTTCAGGTTTACTGTATCCCTCTGACCTTCTTATTGACGATAAAACACAGAAATTGCATTGGAATTAAATACAAAAGGCACAATGCTGACTTAAGTACAAGAAAACTGACTCTTCTTACTGTCTATGTTTTGAACCATTCATGTGACACTAGTTATCGATTCCGATGCTTCACTTCAAGTTTACTGTATCACTCTGACCTTCTTTTTGACGATGAAACACAGAAATTGCATCGGAATTAAATACAAAAGGCACAATGCCGACTTAAGTACAAGGAAACTGACTCTTCTTACTGTCTATGTTTTGAACCATTCCTGTGACACTAGTTATAGATTCCGATGCTTCACTTCAGGGTTACTGTATCCCACTGACCTTCTTATTGACGATGAAACACAGAAATTGCATCGCAATTAAATACAGAAGGCACAATGCCGACTTAAGTACAAGAAAACTGACTCTTCTTACGGTCTATGTCTTGAACCATTCCTGTGACACTAGTTATAGATTCCGATGCTTCACTTCAGGTTCACTGTATGCCTCTGACCTTCTTAATGACGATGAAACACAGAATTTGCTTCGGAATTAAATACAAAAGGCACAATGCCGACTTAAGTACAATATAACTGACTTTTCTTACTGTCTATGTTTTGAACCATTCCTGTGACACTAGTTATGGATTCCGATGCTTCACTTCAGGTTCACTGTATCCCTCTGACCTTCTTATTGACGATGAAACACCGAAATTGCATCGGAATTAAATACAAAAGGCACAATGCCGACTTAAGTACAAGAAAATTGACTCTTCTTACTGTCTATGTTTTGAACCATTCCTGTGACACTAGTAATAGATTCCGATGCTTCACTTCAGGTTTACTGTATGCCTCTGACTTTCTTATTGACTGTGAAACACTGAAATTGCATCGGAATTAAATACAAAAGGCACAATGCCGACTTAAGTACAAGAAAACTGACTCTTCTTACTGTCTATGTTTTGAAGCATTTCTGTGACACTAGTTATAGGTTCCAATGATTCACTTGAGCTTTACTGTATCCCTCTGACCTTCTTATTGACGATGAAACACAGAAATTGCATCGGAATTAAATACAAAAGGCACAATGCCGACTTAAGTACAAGAAAACTGACTCTTCTTACTGTCTATGTTTTGAACCATTCATGTGACACTCGTTATAGATTCCGATGCTTCACTTGAGGTTTACTGTATCCCTTTGACCTACTTATTGACGATGAAACACAGAAATTGCATCGGAATTAAATACAAAATGCACAATTCCGACTTAAGTACAGGTAAACTGACTCATCTTACTGTCTATGATTTCAACCATTCCTGTGACACTACTTATAGATTCCGATGCTTCACTTCAGGTTTACTGTGTCCCTCTGTCCTTCTTATTGACGATGAAACACAGAAATTGCATCGGAATTAAATACAAAAGGCACAATGCCGACTTAAGTACAAGAAAACTGACTCTTCTTACTGTCTATGTTTTGAACCATTCCTGTGACACTAATTATAGACTCCAATGCTTCACTTCAGGTTTACTGAACCCCTCTGACCTTCTTATTGACGATGAAACACAGAAATTGCATCGGAATTAAATACAAAAAGCACAATGCCGACTTAAGTGCAAGAAAACTGACTCTTCTTAATGCCTTGTTTTGAGCCACTCCTGTGTCACTAGTTATAGATTCTGATGCTTCACTTCAGGTTTACTGTATCCCTCTGACCTCATTATTGACGATGAAACACAGAAATTGCATTGGAATTAAATACAAGAGGCACAATGCCGACTTAAGTACAAGAAAAATTACTTTTCTTACAGTCTATGCTTTGAACCATTCCTGTGACACTACTTATAGATTCCGATGCTTCACTTCAGGTTTACTGTGTCCCTCTGTCCTTCTTATTGACGATGAAACACAGAAATTGCATCGGAATTAAATACAAAAAGCACAATGCCGACTTAAGTACAAGAAAACTGACTCTTCTTACTGTCTATGATTTGAACCATTCCTGTGACACTACTTATAGATTCCGATGCTTCACTTCAGGTTTACTGTGTCCCTCTGTCCTTCTTATTGACGATGAAACACAGAAATTGCATCGGAATTAAATATAAATGGCACAATGCCGACTTAAGTACAAGAAAACTGACTCTTCTTACTGTCTATGATTTGAACTATTCCTGTGACACTAGTTATAGATTCCGATGCTTCACTTCAGGTTTACTGTATCCCTCTGACCTTCGTATTGACGATGAAACACAGAAATTGCATCGGAATTAAAACAAAAGTTTCAATGCCGACTTAAGTACAAGAAAACTGACTCTTCTTACTGTCTATGATTTGAACCATTCATGTGACACTCGTTATAGATTCCGGTGCTTTACTTCTGGTTTACTGTATCCCTCTGACCTCCGTATTGACGATGAAACACAGAAATTGCTTCGGAATTGAATACAAAATGCACAATGCCGACTTAAGTACAAGATTACTGACTCTTCTCACTGTCTGTGGTTTGAACCATTCCTGTTACACTAGTTATAGATTCCGATGCTTCACTTCAGGTTTACTGTATCCCTCGGACCTTCTTATTGACGATGAAACACAGAAAGTGCATCGGAATTAAATATAAATTGCACAATGCCGACTTAAGTACAAGAAAACTGACTCTTCTTACTGTGTATGTTTTGAACCATTCCTGTGACACTAGTTATAGATTCCGATGCTGCACTTCAGGTTCACTGTATGCCTCTGACCTTCATACTGACGATGAAACACAGAATTTGCTTCGGAATTAAATACAAAAGGCACAATGCCGACTTAAGTACAAGATAACTGACTTTTCTTACTGTCTATGCTTTGAACCATTCCTGTGACACTAGTTATAGATTCCGATGCTTCACTTCAGGTTCACTGTACCCCTCTGACCTTCTTATTGACGATGAAACACCGAAATTGCATCGGAATTAAATACAAAAGGCACAATGCCGACTTAAGTAAAAGAAAACTGACTCTTCTTACTGTCTATGATTTGAACCATTCCTGTGACACTAGTTATAGAGCTGATAATTCACTTCAGGTTTACTGTATGCCTCTGACTTTCTTATTGACTATGAAACACTGAAATTGCATCGGAATTAAATACAAGAACCACAATGCCGACTTAACTACAAGAAGACTGACTCTTCTTACTGTCAACGTTTTGAACCATTCCTGTGACACTAGTTATAGATTCCGATGCTTCACCTCAGGTTTACTGTATCCCTCTGACCTTCTTATTGACGATGAAACACAGAAATTGCATTGGAATTAAATACAAAAGGCACAATGCTGACTTAAGTACAAGAAAACTGACTCTTCTTACTGTCTATGTTTTGAACCATTCATGTGACACTAGTTATCGATTCCGATGCTTCACTTCAAGTTTACTGTATCACTCTGACCTTCTTTTTGACGATGAAACACAGAAATTGCATCGGAATTAAATACAAAAGGCACAATGCCGACTTAAGTACAAGGAAACTGACTCTTCTTACTGTCTATGTTTTGAACCATTCCTGTGACACTAGTTATAGATTCCGATGCTTCACTTCAGGGTTACTGTATCCCACTGACCTTCTTATTGACGATGAAACACAGAAATTGCATCGCAATTAAATACAGAAGGCACAATGCCGACTTAAGTACAAGAAAACTGACTCTTCTTACGGTCTATGTTTTGAACCATTCCTGTGACACTAGTTATAGATTCCGATGCTTCACTTCAGGTTCACTGTACCCCTCTGACCTTCTTATTGACGATGAAACACCGAAATTGCATCGGAATTAAATACAAAAGGCACAATGCCGACTTAAGTACAAGAAAACTGACTCTTCTTACTGTCTATGATTTGAACCATTCCTGTGACACTAGTTATAGATGCTGATAATTCACTTCAGGTTTACTGTATGCCTCTGACTTTCTTATTGACTATGAAACACTGAAATTGCATCGGAATTAAATACAAGAACCACAATGCCGACTTAACTACAAGAAGACTGACTCTTCTTACTGTCAACGTTTTGAACCATTCCTGTGACACTAGTTATAGATTCCGATGCTTCACTTGAGGTTTGCTTTATCCCTCTGACCTTCTTGTTGACGATGAAACACAGAAATTGCATCGGAATTAAATACAAAAGGCACAATGCAGACTTAAGTAGAAGAAAACTGACTCCTCTTACTGTCTATGCTTTGAACCATTCCTGTGAGACCAGTTATAGATTCCGATGCTTCACTTCAGGTTTTCTGTATGCCTCTGACCTTCATAGTGACGATGAGACACAGAATTTGCTTCGGAATTAAACACAAAAGGCACAATACCGACTTAAGTACAAGAAAACTGACTCTGCTTATTGTCTATGTATTGAACCATTTCTGTGACACTAGTTATAGATTACGATGCTTCACTTCAGGTTTACCGTATCCCTCTGACCTTCTTATTGACGATGAAACACAGAAATTGCATTGGAATTAAATACAAAAGGCACAATGCTGACTTAAGTAGAAGAAAACTGACTCTTCTTACTGTCTATGTTTTGAACCATTCATGTGACACTAGTTATGGATTCCGATGCTTCACTTCAGGTTTACTGTATCACCCTGACCTTCTTTTTGACGATGAAACACAGAAATTGCATCGGAATTAAATACAAAAGGCACAATGCCGACTTAAGTACAAGAAAACTGACTCTTCTTACTGTCTATGTTTTGAACCATTCCTGTGACACTAGTTATAGATTCCGATGCTTCACTTCAGGTTCACTGTATGCCTCTGACCTTCTTACTGACGATGAAACACAGAATTTGCTTCGGAATTAAATACAAAAGGCACAATGCCGACTTAAGTACAAGATAACTGACTTTTCGTACTGTCTATGTTTTGAACCATTCCTGTGACACTAGTTATAGATTCCGATGCTTCACTTCAGGTTCACTGTATCCCTCTGACCTTCTTATTGACGATGAAACACCGAAATTGCATCGGAATTAAATACAAAAGGCACAATGCCGACTTAAGTACAAGAAAACTGACTCTTCTTACTGTCTATGTTTTGAACCATTCCTGTGACACTAGTAATAGATTCCGATGCTTCACTTCAGGTTTACTGTATGCCTCTGACTTTCTTATTGACTGTGAATCACTAAAATTGCATCGGAATTAAACACAAAAGGCACAATGCCGACTTAAGTACAAGAAAACTGACTCTTCTTACTGTCTATGTTTTGAACCATTCCTGTGACACTAGTTATAGGTTCCAATGATTCACTTGAGCTTTACTGTATCCCTCTGACCTTCTTATTGACGATGAAACACAGAAATTGCATCGGAATTAAATACAAAAGGCACAATGCCGACTTAAGTACAAGAAAACTGACTCTTCTTACTGTCTATGTTTTGAACCATTCATGTGACACTCGTTATAGATTCCGATGCTTCACTTGAGGTTTACTGTATCCCTCTGACCTACTTATTGACGATGAAACACAGAAATTGCATCGCAATTAAATACAAAAGGCACAATTCCGACTTAAGTACAAGAAAACTGACTCATCTTACTGTCTATGATTTGAACCATTCCTGTGACACTACTTATAGATTCCGATGCTTCACTTCAGGTTTACTGTGTCCCTCTGTCCTTCTTATTGACGATGAAACACAGAAATTGCATCGGAATTAAATACAAAAGGCACAATGCCGACTTAAGTACAAGAAAACTGACTCTTCTTACTGTCTATGTTTTGAACCATTCCTGTGACACTAATTATAGACTCCAATGCTTCACTTCAGGTTTAATGAACCCCTCTGACCTTCTTATTGACGATGAAACACAGAAATTGCATCGGAATTAAATACAAAAGGCACAATGCCGACTTAAGTACAAGAAAACTGACTCTTCTTAATGCCTTGTTTTGAGCCACTCCTGTGTCACTAGTTATAGATTCTGATGCTTCACTTCAGGTTTACTGTATCCCTCTGACCTCCTTATTGACGATGAAACACAGAAATTGCATTGGAATTAAATACAAGAGGCACAATGCCGACTTAAGTACAAGAAAACTGACTTTTCTTACAGTCTATGTTTTGAACCATTCCTGTGACACTAGTTATAGATTCCGATGCTTCACTTGAGGTTTGCTTTATCCCTCTGACCTTCTTGTTGACGATGAAACACAGAAATTGCATCGGAATTAAATACAAAAGGCACAATGCAGACTTAAGTAGAAGAAAACTGACTCCTCTTACTGTCTATGCTTTGAACCATTCCTGTGAGACCAGTTATAGATTCCGATGCTTCACTTCAGGTTTTCTGTATGCCTCTGACCTTCTTAGTGACGATGAGACACAGAATTTGCTTCGGAATTAAACACAAAAGGCACAATACCGACTTAAGTACAAGAAAACTGACTCTGCTTATTGTCTATGTATTGAATCATTTCTGTGACACTAGTTATAGATTACGATGCTTCACTTCAGGTTTACCGTATCCCTCTGACCTTCTTATTGACGATGAAACACAGAAATTGCATTGGAATTAAATACAAAAGGCACAATGCTGACTTAAGTAGAAGAAAACTGACTCTTCTTACTGTCTATGTTTTGAACCATTCATGTGACACTAGTTATGGATTCGATGCTTCACTTCAGGTTTATTGTATCACCCTGACCTTCTTTTTGACGATGAAACACAGAAATTGCATCGGAATTAAATACAAAAGGCACAATGCCGACTTAAGTACAAGAAAACTGACTCTTCTTACTGTCTATGTTTTGAACCATTCCTGTGACACTAGTTATAGATTCCGATGCTTCACTTCAGGTTCACTGTATGCCTCTGACCTTCTTACTGACGATGAAACACAGAATTTGCTTCGGAATTAAATACAAAAGGCACAATGCCGACTTAAGTACAAGATAACTGACTTTTCTTACTGTCTATGTTTTGAACCATTCCTGTGACACTAGTTATAGATTCCGATGCTTCACTTCAGGTTCACTGTATCCCTCTGACCTTCTTATTGACGATGAAACACCGAAATTGCATCGGAATTAAATACAAAAGGCACAATGCCGACTTAAGTACAAGAAAACTGACTCTTCTTACTGTCTATGTTTTGAACCATTCCTGTGACACTAGTAATAGATTCCGATGCTTCACTTCAGGTTTACTGTATGCCTCTGACTTTCTTATTGACTGTGAATCACTAAAATTGCATCGGAATTAAACACAAAAGGCACAATGCCGACTTAAGTACAAGAAAACTGACTCTTCTTACTGTCTATGTTTTGAACCATTCCTGTGACACTAGTTATAGGTTCCAATGATTCACTTGAGCTCTACTGTATCCCTCTGACCTTCTTATTGACGATGAAACACAGAAATTGCATCGGAATTAAATACAAAAGGCACAATGCCGACTTAAGTACAAGAAAACTGACTCTTCTTACTGTCTATGTTTTGAACCATTCATGTGACACTCGTTATAGATTCCGATGCTTCACTTGAGGTTTACTGTATCCCTCTGACCTACTTATTGACGATGAAACACAGAAATTGCATCGGAATTAAATACAAAAGGCACAATTCCGACTTAAGTACAAGAAAACTGACTCATCTTACTGTCTATGATTCGAACCATTCCTGTGACACTACTTATAGATTCCGATGCTTCACTTCAGGTTTACTGTGTCCCTCTGTCCTTCTTATTGACGATGAAACACAGAAATTGCATCGGAATTAAATTTAAATGGCACAATGCCGACTTAAGTACAAGAAAACTGACTCTTCTTACTGTCTATGTTTTGAACCATTCCTGTGACACTAATTATAGACTCCAATGCTTCACTTCAGGTTTAATGAACCCCTCTGACCTTCTTATTGACGATGAAACACAGAAATTGCATCGGAATTAAATACAAAAGGCACAATGCCGACTTAAGTACAAGAAAACTGACTCTTCTTAATGCCTTGTTTTGAGCCACTCCTGTGTCACTAGTTATAGATTCTGATGCTTCACTTCAGGTTTACTGTATCCCTCTGACCTCCTTATTGACGATAAACACAGAAATTGCATTGGAATTAAATACAAGAGGCACAATGCCGACTTAAGTACAAGAAAACTGACTTTTCTTACAGTCTATGTTTTGAACCATTCCTGTGACAACTACTTATAGATTCCGATGCTTCACTTCAGGTTTACTGTGTCCCTCTGTCCTTCTTATTGACGATGAAACACAGAAATTGCATCGGAATTAAATACAAAAAGCACAATGAAGACTTAAGTACAAGAAAACTGACTCTTCTTACTGTCTATGATTTGAACCATTCCTGTGACACTACTTATAGATTCCGATGCTTCACTTCAGGTTTACTGTGTCCCTCTGTCCTTCTTATTGACGATGAAACACAGAAATTGCATCGGAATTAAATTTAAATGGCACAATGCCGACTTAAGTACAAGAAAACTGACTCTTCTTACTGTCTATGATTTGAACTATTCCTGTGACACTAGTTATAGATTCCGATGCTTCACTTCAGGTTTACTGTATCCCTCTGACCTTTGTATTGACGATGAAACACAGAAATTGCATCGGAATTAAAACAAAAGGTTCAATGACGACTTAAGTACAAGAAAACTGACTCTTCTTACTGTCTATGATTTGAACCATTCATGTGACACTCGTTATAGATTCCGGTGCTTTACTTCTGGTTTACTGTATCCCTGTGACCTCCGTATTGATGATGAAACACAGAAATTGCTTCGGAATTGAATACAAAATGCACAATGCCGACTTAAGTACAAGATTACTGACTCTTCTCACTGTCTGTGGTTTGAACCATTCCTGTTACACTAGTTATAGATTCCGATGTTTCACTTCAGGTTTACTGTATCCCTCGGACCTTCTTATTGACGATGAAACACAGAAAGTGCATCGGAATTAAATATAAATTGCACAATGCCGACTTAAGTACAAGAAAACTGACTCTTCTTACTGTCTATAATTTGAACCGGTCCTGTGACACTAGTTATAGATTCCGATGCTTCACTTCAGGTTTACTGTATGCCTCTGACCTTCTTATTGACGATGAAACACAGAAATTGCATCGGAATTAAATACAAAAGGCACAATGCCGACTTAAGTACAAGAAAACTGACTCCTCTTACTATCTATGCTTTGAAACATTCCTGTGACACCAGTTATAGATTCCGATGCTTCACTTCAGGTTTACTGTATGCCTCTGACCTTCTTAGTGACGATGAAACACAGAATTAGCTTCGGAATTAAATACAAAAGGCACAATACAGACTTAAGTACAAGAAAACTGACTCTGCTTATTGTCTATGTATTGAACCATTTCTGTGACACTAGTTATAGATTCCGATGCTTCACTTCAGGTTTACTGTGTCCCTCTGTCCTTCTTATTGACGATGAAACACAGAAATTGCATCGGCATTAAATATAAAAGGCACAATGCCGACGTAAGTACAAGGAAACTGACTCTTCTTACTGTCTATGTTTTGAACCATTCCTGTGACACTACGTATTGATGCCGATGATTCACTTCAGGTTTACTGTATGCCTCTGACTTTCTTATTGACTATGCAACACTGAAATTGCATCGGAATTAAATACAAGAGGCACAACGCTGACTTAACTACAAGAGGACTGACTCTTCTTACTGTCTATGTTTGAACCATTCCTGTGACACTAGTTATAGATTCCGATGCTTCACTTGATGTTTACTGTATCCCTCTGACCTTCTTATTGACGATGAAACACAGAAATTACATCGGAATTAAATACAAAAGGCACAATGCCGACTTAAGTACAAGAAAAGTGACTCCTCTTACTGTCTATGCTTTGAACCATTCCTGTGACACCGGTTATAGATTCCGATGCTTCACTTCAGGTTTACTGTATGCCTCCTACCTTCTTAGTGACGCTGAAACACAGAATTTGCTTCAGAATTAAATACAAAAGGCACAATACAGACTTAAGTACAAGAAAACTGACTCTGCTTACTGTCTATGTTTTGAACCATTCCTGTGACTCTAGTAATAGATTCCGATGCTTCACTTCAGGTTTACTGTATGCCTCTGACTTTCTTATTGATTGTGAAACACAGAAATTGCATCGTAATTAAATACAAAAGGCACAATTCCGACTTAAGTACAAGAAAACTGACTCATCTTACTGTCTATGATTTGAACCATTCCTGTGACACTACTTATAGATTCCGATGCTTCACTTCAGGTTTACTGTGTCCCTCTGTCCTTCTTATTGACGATGAAACACAGAAATTGCATCGGAATTAAATACAAAAGGCACAATGCCGACTTAAGTACAAGAAAACTGACTCTTCTTACTGTCTATGTTTTGAACCATTCCTGTGACACTAATTATAGTCTCCAATGCTTCACTTCAGGTTTACTGAACCCCTCTGACCTTCTTATTGACGATGAAACACAGAAATTGCATCGGAATGAAATACAAAAGGCACAATGCCGACTTAAGTACAAGAAAACTGACTCTTCTTAATGCCTTGTTTTGAGCCACTCCTGCGTCACTAGTTATAGATTCTGATGCTTCACTTCAGGTTTACTGTATCCCTCTGACCTCCTTATTGACGATGAAACACAGAAATTGCATTGGAATTAAATACAAGAGGCACAATGCCGACTTAAGTACAAGAAATCTGACTTTTCTTACAGTCTATGTTTTGAACCATTCCTGTGACACTACTTATAGATTCCGATGCTTCACTTCAGGTTTACTGTGTCCCTCTGTCCTTCTTATTGACGATGAAACACAGAAATTGCATCGGAATTAAATACAAAAAGCACAATGCCGACTTAAGTACAAGAAAACTGACTCTTCTTACTGTCTATGATTTGAACCATTCCTGTGACACTACTTATAGATTCCGATGCTTCACTTCAGGTTTACTGTGTCCCTCTGTCCTTCTTATTGACGATGAAACACAGAAATTGCATCGGAATTAAATATAAATGGCACAATGCCGACTTAAGTACAAGAAAACTGACTCTTCTTACTGTCTATGATTTGAACTATTCCTGTGACACTAGTTATAGATTCCGATGCTTCACTTCAGGTTTACTGTATCCCTCTGACCTTCTTATTGACGATGAAACACAGAAATTGCATCGGAATTAAATACAAAAGGCACAAGGAGGACTTAAGTACAAGGAAACTGACTTTTCTTACTATCCATGATTTGAACCATTCCTGTGACAGTAGTTATAGATTCCGATGCTTCACTTCATGTTTACTGTATGCCTCTGACCTTCGTAGTGAAAATGAAACACAGAGTTTGCTTCGGAATTAAATACAATAGGCACAATGAGGACTTAAGTACAAGAAAACTGACTCTTCTTACTGTCTATGTTTTGAACCATTCCTGTGACACTAGTTATAGATGCCGATGCTTCACTTCAGGGTTACTGTATCCCTGTAACCTCCTTATTGACGATGAAACACAGAAATTGCATCGGAATTAAATACAAGAGGCACAATGCCGACTTAAGTACAAGAAAACTGTCTTTTCTAACAGTCTATGTTTTGAACTATTCCTGTGACACTACTTATAGATTCCGATGCTTCACTTCAGGTTTACTGTGTCCCTCTGTCCTTCTTATTGACGATGCAACACAGAAATTGGATCGGAATTAAATACAATAAGCACAATGCCGACTTAAGTACAAGAAAACTGACTCTTCTTACTGTCTATGATTTGAACCATTCCTGTGACACTACTTATAGATTCCGATGCTTCACTTCAGGTTTACTGTGTCCCTCTGTCCTTCTTATTGACGATGAAACACAGAAATTGCATCGGAATTAAATATAAAGGGCACAATGCCGACGTAAGTACAAGAAAACTGACTCTTCTTACTGTCTATGATTTGAACCATTCCTGTGACACTACGTATTGATGCCGATGATTCACTTCAGGTTTACTGTATGCCTCTGACTTTCTTATTGACTATGAAACACTGAAATTGCATCGGAATTAAATACAAGAGGCACAACGCCGACTTAACTACAAGAGGACTGACTCTTCTTACTGTCTATGTTTGAACCATTCCTGTGACACTAGTTATTGATTCCGATGCTTCACTTGATGTTTACTGTATCCCTCTGACCTTCTTATTGACGATGAAACACAGAAATTACATCGGAATTAATTACAAAAGGCACAATGCCGACTTAAGTACAAGAAAACTGACTCCTCTTACTGTCTATGCTTTGAACCATTCCTGTGACACCAGTTATAGATTCCGATGCTTCACTTCAGGTTTACTGTATGCCTCCTACCTTCATAGTGACGATGAAACACAGAATTTGCTTCAGAATTAAATACAAAAGGCACAATACAGACTTAAGTACAAGAAAACTGACGCTGCTTATTGTCTATGTATTGAACCATTTCTGTGACACTAGTTATAGATTCCGATGCTTCACTTCAGGTTTACTGTTTCCCTCTGACCTTCTTATTGACGATGAAACACAGAAATTGCATTGGAATTAAATACAAAAGGCACAATGCTGACTTAAGGACAAGAAAACTGACTCTTCTTACAGTCTATGTTTGAACCATTCATGTGACACTAGTTATGGATTCCAATGCTTCACTTCAGGTTTACTGTATCCCTCTGACCTTCTTTATGACGATGAAACACAGAAATTGCATCGGAATTAAATACAAAAGGCACAATGCCGACTTAAGTACAAGAAAACTGACTCTTCTTACTGTCTATGTTTTGAACCATTCCTGTGACACTAGTTATAGATTCCGATGCTTCACTTCAGGGTTACTGTATCCCTCGGACCTTCTTATTGACGATGAAACACAGAAATTGCATCGGAATTAAATACAAAAGGCACAATGCCGACTTAAGTACAGGAAAACTGACTCTTCTTACTGTCTATGTTTTGAACCATTCCTGTGACACTAGTTATAGATCCGATGCTTCACATCAGGTTCACTGTATGCCTCTGACCTTCTTAGTGACGATGAAACACAGAATTTGCTTCGGAATTAAATACAAAAGGCACAATGCCGACTTAAGTACAAGAAAACTGACCCTTCTTACTGTCTATGTTTTGAACCATTCCTGTGACACTAGTTATAGATTCCGATGCTTCACTTCTGGTTTACTGTATCCCTCTGACCTTCTTATTGACGATGAAACACAGAAATTCCATTGGAATTAAATACAAAAGGCACAATGCTGACTTAAGTACAAGAAAACTGACTCTTCTTACTGTCTATGTTTTGAACCATTCCTGTGACACTAGTTATGGATTCCGATGCTTCACTTCAGGTTTACTGTATCCCTCTGACCTTCTTTTTGACAATGAAACACAGAAATTGCATCGGAATTAAATACAAAAGGCACAATGCCGACTTAAGTACAAGAAAACTGACTCTTCTTACTGTCTATGCTTTGAACCATTGCTGTGACACTTGTTATAGATTCCGATGCTTCACTTCAGGTTTGCTGTATCCCTCTGACCTTCTTATTGACGATGAAACACAGAAATTGCTTCGGAATTAAATACAAAAGTCACAATGCCGACTTAAGTACGAGATAAACTGACCCTTCTTACTGTCTGTGGTTTGAACCATTCCTGTTACACTAGTTATAGATTCCGATGCTTCACTTCAGGTTTGCTGTATCCCTTAGACCTTCCTATTGACGATGAAACACAGAAATTGCATCGGAATTATATAGAAAAGGTACAATGCCGACCTAAGTACAAGAAAACTGACTCTTCTTACTGTCTATGTTTGAACCATTCCTGTGACACAAGTTACAGATTCCGATGCTTCACTTCAGGTTTACTGTAGCCCTCTGACCTTCTTATTGACGATGGAACACAGAAATTGCATCGGAATTAAATACAAAAGGCACAATGCCGACTTAAGTACAAGAAAACTGACTCTTCTTACTGTCTATGTTTTGAACCATTCCTGTGACACTAGTTATGGATTCCGATGCTTCACTTCAGGGTTACTGTATCCCTCGGACCTTCTTATTGACGATGAAACACAGAAATTGCATCGGAATTAAATAGAAAAGTCACAATGCCGACTTAAGTACAAGAAAACTAACTCTTCTAACTGTCTATGTTTGAACCATTCCTGTTACACTAGTTATAGATTCCGATGCTTCACTTCAGGTTTACTGTATCCCTCTGACCTTCGTATTGACGATGAAACACACAATTTGCAACGGAATTAAATACAAAATGCACAATGCCGACTTAAGTACAAGAAAATTGACTCTTCTTACTGTCTATGTTTTGAACCATTCCTGTGACACTAGTTATAGATTCCGATGCTTCACTTCAGGTTTACTGTATCCTTCTGAAGTCCTTATTGACGATGAAACACAGAAATTGCATCGGAACTAAATACAATAGGCACAATGCCTGCTTAAGTACAAGATAACTGACTCTTCTTACTGTGTAAGTTTTGAACAATTCCTGTGACACTAGTTATAGAATCCTATGCTTCACGTCATGTTTACTGTATCCCTCTGACCTTCTTATTGACGATGAAACACAGAAACTGCATCAGAATTAAATACAAAAGGCACAATGCCGACTTAAGTACAAGAAAACTGACTCTTCTTACTGTCTATGTTTGAACCATTCCTGTGACACTAGTCATAGATTCCGATGCTTCACTTCAGGTTTAGTGTATCCCTCTGACCTTCTTATTGACGATGAAACACAGAAATTGCATCGGAATTAAATAGAAGAGTCACAATGCCGACTTAAGTACAAGAAAACTTACTCTTCTTACTGTCTATGTTTTGAACCATTCCTGTGACACAAGTTATAGATTACGATGCTTCACTTTAGGTTTACTGTATCCCTCTGACCTTCTTCTTGACGATGAAAAACAGATATTGCATCGGAAATAAATACAACAGTCACTATGCCGACTTAATTACAAGAAAAATGACTCTTCTTACTGTCTATGTTTTGAACCATACCTGTGACATTAGTTACAGATTCCGATGCTTCACTTCAGGTATACTGTATACCTCTGACCTCCTTATTGACGATGAATCACAGAAATTGCATCGGAATTAAATACAAAAGGCACAATGCTGACTTAAGTACAAGAGAAATGACTCTTCTTACTGTCTTTGTTTTGAACCATTCATGTGACACTAGTTATAGTTTCCGATGCTTCACTTCAAGGTTACTGTATCCCTCAGACCTTCTTATTGACGATGAAACACAGAAATTGCATTGGAATAAAATACAAAAGGCACAAAGCTGACTTAAGTACAAGAAAACTGACTCTTCTTACTGTCTATGTTTTGAACCATTCATGTGACACTAGTTATGGATTCCGATGCTTCACTTCAGGTTTACTGTATCCCTCTGAGCTTCTTTTTGACGATGAATCACAGAAATTACATCGGAATTAAATATAAAAGGTACAATGCCGATTTAAGTACAAGAAAACTGACTCTTCTTACTGTCTATGCTTTGAACCATTACTGTGACACTAGTTAAAGATTCCGATGGTTCACTTCAGGGTTACTGTATCCCTCTGACCTTCTTATTGACGATGAAACACAGAAATTGCATCGGAATTAAATACATAAGGCACAATGCCGACTTAAGTACAAGTAAACTGACTCTTCCTACTGTCTATGTTTTGAACCATTCCTGTGACACTAGTTATAGATTGCGATGCTTCACTTCAGGTTCACTGTATCCCTCTGACCTTCTTATTGACGATGAAACACCGAAATTGCATCGGAATTAAATACAAAAGGCACAATGACGACTTAAGTACAAGAAAACTGACTCGTCTTACTGTCTATGCTTTGAACCATTCATGTGACCCTCGTTATAGATTCCGATGCTTTACTTCAGGTTTACTGTATCCCTCTGACCTTCTTATTGACGATGAAACACAGAAATTGCTTCGGAATTAAATACAAAAGGCACAATGCCGACTTAAGTACAAGATAACTGACTCTTCTTACTGTCAATGTTTTGAACCATTCCTGTGACACTAGTTATAGATTCCGATGCTTCACTTCAGGTTTACTGTATCCCTTCGACCTTCTTATAGACGATGAAACATAGAAATTGCATCGGAATTAAATAGAAAAGGCACAAGGCCGACTTCAGTACAAGAAAACTGACTCTTCTTACTGTCTATGTTTTGAACCATTCCTGTGACACTAGTTATAGATTCCGATGCTTCACTTCAGGTTTACTGGATCCCTCTGACCTTCTTATTGACGATGAACCACAGTAATTACATCGGAATTAAATATAAAAGGTACAATGCCGATTTAAGTACAAGAAAACTGACTCTTCTTACTGTCTATGTTTTGAACCATTACTGTGACACTAGTTATAGTTTCCGATGCTTCACTTCAGGTTCACTGTATCCCTCTAACCTTCTTTTTGACGATGAAACACAGAAATTGTATCCTAATTAAATACAAAAGGCACAATTCCGACTTAAGTACAAGAAAACTGACTCTTCTTACTGTCTATGTTTTGAACCATTCCTGTGACACTAGTTATAGATTCCGATGCTTCAATTCAGGTTTACTGTATCCCTCCGACCATCTTATAGACGATGAAACATAGAAATTGCATCGGAATTAAATAGAAAAGGCACAATGCCGACTTAAGTACAAGTAAACTGACTCTTCTTACTGTCTATGTTTTGAATCATTCCTGTGACACTACTTATAGATTCCGATGCTTCACTTCAGGTTTACTGTATCCCTCTGACCTTCTTATTGATGATGAAACACTGAAATCGCGTCGGAATTAAATACAAAATGCACAGTGCCGACTTAAGTACAAGAAAACTGACTCTTCCTACTGTCTATGTTTTGAACCATACATGTGACACTCGTTATAGATTCCGATGCTTTACTTCAGGTCTACTGTATCCCTCTGACCCTTTTATTGACGATGAAACACAGAAATTGCTTCGGAATTAATAACAAAAGGCACAATGCCCACTTAAGTACAAGATAACTGACTCTTCTTACCATCTATGATTGGAACCATTCATGTGCCACTACTTATAGATTCCGATGCTTCACTTCAGGTTTACTGTTTCCCTCTGACCTTCTTATTGACGATGAAACACAGAAATTGCATCGGAATTAAATACAAAATGCACAATGCCGACTTAAGTACAAGAAAACTAACTCTTCTTACTGTCTATGTTTTGAACCATTCCTGTGACACTAGTTATAGATTCCGATGCTTCACTTCAGGTTCACTGTATCCCTCTGACCTTCTTATTGTTTATGAAACACTAAAATTGCATCGGAATTAAATACAAAAGGCACAATGCCGACTTAAGTACCAGAAAACTGACTCTTCTTACTGTCTATGCTTTGAACCATTCCTGTGACACTTGTTATAGATTCCGATGCTTCACTTCAAATTTATTGTATGCCTCTGACCTTCTTATTGACGATGAAACACAGAAATTGCATCGGAATTAAATACAAAAGGCACAATGCCGACTTAAGTACAAGAAAACTGACTCTTCTTACTGTCTATGTTTTGAACCATTCATGTGACACACGTTATAGATTCCGATGCTTTACTTCAGGTTTACTGTATCCCTCTGAGCATTTTATTAACGATGAAACACAGAAATTGCTTCGGAATTAATAACAAAAGGCACAATGCCGACTTAAGTACAAGATAACTGACTCTTCTTGCCGTCTTTGATTTGAACCATTCCTGTGACACTAGTTATAGATTCCATAGCTTCACTTCAGGTTTACTGTATCCCTCTGACCTTCTTATTGACGATGAAACACAGAAATTGCATCGGAATTAAATACAAGTGGCACAATGCCGACTTAAGTACAAGAAAACTGACTTTTCTTACAGTCAATGTTTTGAACCATTCCTGTGACACTACTTATTGATTCCGATGCTTCACTTCAGGTTTACTGTGTCCCTCTGTCCTTCTTATTGACGATGAAACACAGAAATTGCATCGGAATTAAATACAAAAGTCACAAGGCCGACTTAAGTACAAGAAAACTTACTCTTGTTACTGTCTATGATTTGAACCATTCCTGTGACACTACTTATAGATTCCGATGCTTCACTTCAGGTTTACTGTGTCCATCTGTCCTTCTTATTGACGATGAAACACAGAAATTGCATCGGAATTAAATACAAAAGGCACAATGCCGACTTAAGTACATGAAAACTGACTCTTCTTACTGTCTATGATTTGAACCATTCCTGTGACACTAGTTATAGATTCCAATGCTTCACTTCAGGTTTACTGTATCCCTCTGACCTTCTTATTGACGATGAAACACAGAAATTGCATCGGAACTAAAACAAAAGGATCAACGCCGACTTAAGTACAAGAAAACTGACTCTTCTTACTGTCTATGATTTGAACCATTCATGTGACACTCGTTATAGATTCCGGTGCCTTACTTCTGGTTTACTGTATCCCTCTGACCTCCGTATTGACGATGAAACACAGAAATTGCTTCGGAATTGAATACAAAATGCACAATGCCGACTTAACTACAAGATTACTGACTCTTCTCACTGTCTGTGGTTTGAACCATTCCTGTTACACTAGTTATAGATTCCGATGCTTCACTTCATGTTTACTGTATGTCCCTGACCTTCTTAGTGACGATGAAACACAGAGTTTGCTTCGGAATTAAATACAAAAGGCACAATGCCGACTTAAGTACAAGAAAACTGACTCTTCTTATTGTCTATGTTTTCAACCAATCCTGTGACACTAGTTATAGATTCCGATGCTTCACTTCTGGTTTACTGTATCCCTCTGACCTTCTTATTGACGATGAAACACAGAAATTCCATTGGAATTAAATACAAAAGGCACAATGCTGACTTAAGTACAAGAAAACTGACTCTTCTTACTGTCTATGTTTTGAACCATTCCTGTGACACTAGTTATGGATTCCGATGCTTCACTTCAGGTTTACTGTATCCCTCTGACCTTCTTTCTGACGATGAAACACAGAAATTGCATCGGAATTAAATACAAAAGGCACAATGCCGACTTAAGTACAAGAAAACTGACTCTTCTTACTGTCTATGCTTTGAACCATTCCTATGACACTAGTTATAGATTCCGATGCTTCACTTCAGGTTTGCTGTATCAATCTGACCTTCTTATTGACGATGAAACACAGAAATTGCATCGGATTTAAAAACAAAAGGCACAATGCCGACTTAAGTACAAGAAAACTGACTCTTCTTACTGTCTATGTTTGAACCATTCCTGTGACACTAGTTATAGATTCCGATGCTTCACTTCAGGTTCACTGTATCGCTCTGACCTTCTTATTGACGATGAAACACCGAAATTGCATCGGAATTAAATACAAAAGGCACAATGCCGACTTAAGTATAAGAAAACTGACTCTTCTTACTGTCTATGTTTCAACCATTCCTGTGACACTAGTTATAGATTCCGATGCTTCACTTTAGGTTCACTCTATCCCTCTGACCTTCTTATTGACAATGAAACACCGAAATTGCATCGGAATTAAATACAAAAGGCCAAATGCCGACTTAAGTACAAGAAATCTGACTCTTCTTACTGTCTATGTTTTGAACCATTCCTGTGACACTAGTAATAGATTCCGATGTTTCACTTCAGGTTTACTGTATGCCTCTGACTTTCTTATTGACCGTGAAACACTTATATTGTATCGGAATTAAATACAAAAGGCACAATGCCGACTTAAGTACAAGAAAAATTGACTCTTGTTACTGTCTATGTTTTGAACCATTCCTGGGACACTAGTTATAGATTCCGATGCTTCACGTCAGGTTTACTGTATCCCTCTGACCTTCTTATTGACGATGAAACACAGAAATTGCATCGGAATTAAATACAAAAGGCACAATGCCGACTTAAGTACAAGAAAACTGTCTCTTCTTACTGTCTCTGTTGTGAACAATTCATGTGACACTCGTTATAGATTCCGTTGCTTTACTTCAGGTTTACTGTATCCCTCTGACCTTCTTATTGATGATGAAACACAGAAATTGCTTCGGAATTAAATACAAAAGGCACAATGCCGACTTAAGTACGAGATAACTGACCCTTCTTACTGTCTGTGGTTTGAACCATTCCTGTTACGCTAGTTATAGATTCCGATGCTTCACTTCAGGTTTACTGTATCCCTCTGACCTTCCTATTGACGATGAAACACTGAAATTACATCGGAATTAAATGGAAAAGGCACAATGCCGACCTAAGTACAAGAAAACTGACTCTTCTTAATGTCTATGTTTTGAACCATTCCTGTGACACTAGTTATTGATTCCGATGCTTCACTTCAGGTTTACTGTATCCTTCCGACCTTCTTATTGACGATGAAACACAGAAATTGCATCGGATTTAAATAGAAAAGGCACAATGCCGACTTAAGTACAAGTAAACTGACTCTTCTTACTGTCTATGTTTTGAATCATTCCTGTGACACTAGTTATAGATTCCGATGCTTCACTTCAGGTTTACTGTATCCCTCTGACCTTCTTATTGATGATGAAACACTGAAATCGCGTCGGAATTAAATACAAAATGCACAGTGCCGACTTAAGTACAAGAAAACTGACTCTTCCTACTGTCTATGTTTTGAACCATTCATGTGACACTCGTTATAGATTCCGATGCTTTACTTCAGGTCTACTGTATCCCTCTGACCCTTTTATTGACGATGAAACACAGAAATTGCTTCGGAATTAATAACAAAAGGCACAATGCCCACTTAAGTACAAGATAACTGACTCTTCTTACCATCTATGATTGGAACCATTCATGTGACACTACTTATAGATTCCGATGCTTCACTTCAGGTTTACTGTTTCCCTCTGACCTTCTTATTGACGATGAAACACAGAAATTGCATCGGAATTAAATACAAAATGCACAATGCCGACTTAAGTACAAGAAAACTGACTCTTCTTACTGTCTATGTTTTGAACCATTCCTGTGACACTAGTTATAGATTCCGATGCTTCACTTCAGGTTCACTGTATCCCTCTGACCTTCTTATTGATTATGAAACACTAAAATTGCATCGGAATTAAATACAAAAGGCACAATGCCGACTTAAGTACCAGAAAACTGACTCTTCTTACTGTCTATGCTTTGAACCATTCCTGTGACACTTGTTATAGATTCCGATGCTTCACTTCAAATTTATTGTATGCCTCTGACCTTCTTATTGACGATGAAACACAGAAATTGCATCGGAATTAAATACAAAAGGCACAATGCCGACTTAAGTACAAGAAAACTGACTCTTCTTACTGTCTATGTTTTGAACCATTCATGTGACACACGTTATAGATTCCGATGCTTTACTTCAGGTTTACTGTATCCCTCTGAGCATTTTATTAACGATGAAACACAGAAATTGCTTCGGAATTAATAACAAAAGGCACAATGCCGACTTAAGTACATGAAAACTGACTCTTCTTACTGTCTATGATTTGAACCATTCCTGTGACACTAGTTATAGTTTCCAATGCTTCACTTCAGGTTTACTGTATCCCTCTGACCTTCTTATTGACGATGAAACACAGAAATTGCATCGGAACTAAAACAAAAGGATCAACGCCGACTTAAGTACAAGAAAACTGACTCTTCTTACTGTCTATGATTTGAACCATTCATGTGACACTCGTTATAGATTCCGGTGCCTTACTTCTGGTTTACTGTATCCCTCTGACCTCCGTATTGACGATGAAACACAGAAATTGCTTCGGAATTGAATACAAAATGCACAATGCCGACTTAACTACAAGATTACTGACTCTTCTCACTGTCTGTGGTTTGAACCATTCCTGTTACACTAGTTATAGATTCCGATGCTTCACTTCATGTTTACTGTATGTCCCTGACCTTCTTAGTGACGATGAAACACAGAGTTTGCTTCGGAATTAAATACAAAAGGCACAATGCCGACTTAAGTACAAGAAAACTGACTCTTCTTACTGTCTATGTTTTCAACCAATCCTGTGACACTAGTTATAGATTCCGATGCTTCACTTCTGGTTTACTGTATCCCTCTGACCTTCTTATTGACGATGAAACACAGAAATTCCATTGGAATTAAATACAAAAGGCACAATGCTGACTTAAGTACAAGAAAACTGACTCTTCTTACTGTCTATGTTTTGAACCATTCCTGTGACACTAGTTATGGATTCCGATGCTTCACTTCAGGTTTACTGTATCCCTCTGACCTTCTTTCTGACGATGAAACACAGAAATTGCATCGGAATTAAATACAAAAGGCACAATGCCGACTTAAGTACAAGAAAACTGACTCTTCTTACTGTCTATGCTTTGAACCATTCCTATGACACTAGTTATAGATTCCGATGCTTCACTTCAGGTTTGCTGTATCAATCTGACCTTCTTATTGACGATGAAACACAGAAATTGCATCGGATTTAAAAACAAAAGGCACAATGCCGACTTAAGTACAAGAAAACTGACTCTTCTTACTGTCTATGTTTGAACCATTCCTGTGACACTAGTTATAGATTCCGATGCTTCACTTCAGGTTCACTGTATCGCTCTGACCTTCTTATTGACGATGAAACACCGAAATTGCATCGGAATTAAATACAAAAGGCACAATGCCGACTTAAGTATAAGAAAACTGACTCTTCTTACTGTCTATGTTTCAACCATTCCTGTGACACTAGTTATAGATTCCGATGCTTCACTTTAGGTTCACTCTATCCCTCTGACCTTCTTATTGACAATGAAACACCGAAATTGCATCGGAATTAAATACAAAAGGCCAAATGCCGACTTAAGTACAAGAAATCTGACTCTTCTTACTGTCTATGTTTTGAACCATTCCTGTGACACTAGTAATAGATTCCGATGTTTCACTTCAGGTTTACTGTATGCCTCTGACTTTCTTATTGACCGTGAAACACTTATATTGTATCGGAATTAAATACAAAAGGCACAATGCCGACTTAAGTACAAGAAAACTGACTCTTGTTACTGTCTATGTTTTGAACCATTCCTGGGACACTAGTTATAGATTCCGATGCTTCACGTCAGGTTTACTGTATCCCTCTGACCTTCTTATTGACGATGAAACACAGAAATTGCATCGGAATTAAATACAAAAGGCACAATGCCGACTTAAGTACAAGAAAACTGTCTCTTCTTACTGTCTCTGTTGTGAACAATTCATGTGACACTCGTTATAGATTCCGTTGCTTTACTTCAGGTTTACTGTATCCCTCTGACCTTCTTATTGATGATGAAACACAGAAATTGCTTCGGAATTAAATACAAAAGGCACAATGCCGACTTAAGTACGAGATAACTGACCCTTCTTACTGTCTGTGGTTTGAACCATTCCTGTTACGCTAGTTATAGATTCCGATGCTTCACTTCAGGTTTACTGTATCCCTCTGACCTTCCTATTGACGATGAAACACTGAAATTACATCGGAATTAAATGGAAAAGGCACAATGCCGACCTAAGTACAAGAAAACTGACTCTTCTTAATGTCTATGTTTTGAACCATTCCTGTGACACTAGTTATTGATTCCGATGCTTCACTTCAGGTTTACTGTATCCTTCCGACCTTCTTATTGACGATGAAACACAGAAATTGCATCGGATTTAAATAGAAAAGGCACAATGCCGACTTAAGTACAAGTAAACTGACTCTTCTTACTGTCTATGTTTTGAATCATTCCTGTGACACTAGTTATAGATTCCGATGCTTCACTTCAGGTTTACTGTATCCCTCTGACCTTCTTATTGATGATGAAACACTGAAATCGCGTCGGAATTAAATACAAAATGCACAGTGCCGACTTAAGTACAAGAAAACTGACTCTTCCTACTGTCTATGTTTTGAACCATTCATGTGACACTCGTTATAGATTCCGATGCTTTACTTCAGGTCTACTGTATCCCTCTGACCCTTTTATTGACGATGAAACACAGAAATTGCTTCGGAATTAATAACAAAAGGCACAATGCCCACTTAAGTACAAGATAACTGACTCTTCTTACCATCTATGATTGGAACCATTCATGTGACACTACTTATAGATTCCGATGCTTCACTTCAGGTTTACTGTTTCCCTCTGACCTTCTTATTGACGATGAAACACAGAAATTGCATCGGAATTAAATACAAAATGCACAATGCCGACTTAAGTACAAGAAAACTGACTCTTCTTACTGTCTATGTTTTGAACCATTCCTGTGACACTAGTTATAGATTCCGATGCTTCACTTCAGGTTCACTGTATCCCTCTGACCTTCTTATTGATTATGAAACACTAAAATTGCATCGGAATTAAATACAAAAGGCACAATGCCGACTTAAGTACCAGAAAACTGACTCTTCTTACTGTCTATGCTTTGAACCATTCCTGTGACACTTGTTATAGATTCCGATGCTTCACTTCAAATTTATTGTATGCCTCTGACCTTCTTATTGACGATGAAACACAGAAATTGCATCGGAATTAAATACAAAAGGCACAATGCCGACTTAAGTACAAGAAAACTGACTCTTCTTACTGTCTATGTTTTGAACCATTCATGTGACACACGTTATAGATTCCGATGCTTTACTTCAGGTTTACTGTATCCCTCTGAGCATTTTATTAACGATGAAACACAGAAATTGCTTCGGAATTAATAACAAAAGGCACAATGCCGACTTAAGTACAAGATAACTGACTCTTCTTACTTTCTTTGATTTGAACCATTCCTGTGACACTAGTTATAGATTCCAATGCTTCACTTCAGGTTTACTGTATCCCTCTGACCTTCTTATTGACGATGAAACACAGAAATTGCATCGGAATTAAATACAAGAGGCACAATGCCGACTTAAGTACAAGAAAACTGACTTTTCTTACAGTCAATGTTTTGAACCATTCCTGTGACACTACTTATTGATTCCGATGCTACACTTCAGGTTTACTGTGTCCCTCTGTCCTTCTTATTGACGATGAAACACAGAAATTGCATCGGAATTAAATACAAAAATCACAAGGCCGACTTAAGTACAAGAAAACTGACTCTTGTTACTGTCTATGATTTGAACCATTCCTGTGACACTACTTATAGATTCCGATGCTTCACTTCAGGTTTACTGTGTCCCTCTGTCCTTCTTATTGACGATGAAACACAGAAATTGCATCGGAATTAAATACAAAAGGCACAATGCCGACTTAAGTACAAGAAAACTGACTCTTGTTACTGTCTATGATTTGAACCATTCCTGTGACACTACTTATAGATTCCGATGCTTCACTTCAGGTTTACTGTATCCCTCTGACCTTCTTATTGACGATGAAACACAGAAATTGCATCGGAACTAAAACAAAAGGTTCAACGCCGACTTAAGTACAAGAAAACTGACTCTTCTTACTGTCTATGATTTGAACCATTCATGTGACACTCGTTATAGATTCCGGTGCCTTACTTCTGGTTTACTGTATCCCTCTGACCTCCGTATTGACGATGAAACACAGATATTGCTTCGGAATTGAATACAAAATGCACAATGCCGACTTAACTACAAGATTACTGACTCTTCTCACTGTCTGTGGTTTGAACCATTCCTGTTACACTAGTTATAGATTCCGATGCTTCACTTCATGTTTACTGTATGTCCCTGACCTTCTTAGTGACGATGAAACACAGAGTTTGCTTCGGAATTAAATACAAAAGGCACAATGCCGACTTAAGTACAAGAAAACTGACTCTTCTTACTGTCTATGTTTTCAACCAATCCTGTGACACTAGTTATAGATTCCGATGCTTCACTTCTGGTTTACTGTATCCCTCTGACCTTCTTATTGACGATGAAACACAGAAATTCCATTGGAATTTAATACAAAAGGCACAATGCTGACTTAAGTACAAGAAAACTGACTCTTCTTACTGTCTATGTTTTGAACCATTCCTGTGACACTAGTTATGGATTCCGATGCTTCACTTCAGGTTTACTGTATCCCTCTGACCTTCTTTTTGACGATGAAACACAGAAATTGCATCGCAATTAAATACAAAAGGCACAATGCCGACTTAAGTACAAGAAAACTGACTCTTCTTACTGTCTATGCTTTGAACCATTCCTATGACACTAGTTATAGATTCCGATGCTTCACTTCAGGTTTGCTGTATCAATGTGACCTTCTTATTGACGATGAAACACAGAAATTGCATCGGATTTAAAAACAAAAGGCACAATGCCGACTTAAGTACAAGAAAACTGACTCTTCTTACTGTCTATGTTTGAACCATTCCTGTGACACTAGTTATAGATTCCGATGCTTCACTTCAGGTTCACTGTATCGCTCTGACCTTCTTATTGACGATGAAACACCGAAATTGCATCGGAATTAAATACAAAAGGCACAATGCCGACTTAAGTATAAGAAAACTGACTCTTCTTACTGTCTATGTTTGAACCATTCCTGTGACACTAGTTATAGATTCCGATGCTTCACTTTAGGTTCACTCTATCCCTCTGACCTTCTTATTGACAATGAAACACCGAAATTGCATCGGAATTAAATACAAAAGGCCAAATGCCGACTTAAGTACAAGAAATCTGACTCTTCTTACTGTCTATGTTTTGAACCATTCCTGTGACACTAGTAATAGATTCCGATGTTTCACTTCAGGTTTACTGTATGCCTCTGACTTTCTTATTGACTGTGAAACACTGAAATTGTATCGGAATTAAATACAAAAGGCACAATGCCGACTTAAGTACAAGGAAACTGACTCTTGTTACTGTCTATGTTTTGAACCATTCCTGGGACACTAGTTATAGATTCCGATGCTTCACGTCAGGTTTACTGTATCCCTCTGACCTTCTTATTGACGATGAAACACAGAAATTGCATCGGAATTAAATACAAAAGGCATAATGCCGACTTAAGTACAAGAAAACAGTCTCTTCTTACTGTCTCTGTTGTGAACAATTCATGTGACACTCGTTATAGATTCCGTTGCTTTACTTCAGGTTTACTGTATCCCTCTGACCTTCTTATTGATGATGAAACACAGAAATTGCTTCGGAATTAAATACAAAAGGCACAATGCCGACTTAAGTACGAGATAACTGACCCTTCTTACTGTCTGTGGTTTGAACCATTCCTGTTACGCTAGTTATAGATTCCGATGCTTCACTTCAGGTTTACTGTATCCCTCTGACCTTCCTATTGACGATGAAACACTGAAATTGCATCGGAATTAAATAGAAAAGGCACAATGCCGACCTAAGTACAAGAAAACTGACTCTTCTTAATGTCTATGTTTTGAACCATTCCTGTGACACTAGTTATTGATTCCGATTACTCACTTCAGGTTTACTGTATCCTTCCGACCTTCTTATTGACGATGAAACACAGAAATTGCATCGGATTTAAATACAAAAGTCACAATGCCGACTTAAGTAAAAGAAAACTAACTCTTCTAACTGTCTATGTTTGAACAGTTCCTGTTACACTAGTTATAGATTCCGATGCTTCACTTCAGGTTTACTGTATCCCTCTGACCTTCGTATTGACGATGAAACACACAATTTGCAGCGGAATTAAATACAAAATGCACAATGCCGGCTTAAGTACAAGAAAATTGACTCTTCCTACTGTCTATGTTTTGAACCATTCCTGTGACACTAGTTATAGATTCCGATGCTTCACTTCAGGTTTACTGTATCCTTCTGAAGTTCTTTTTGACGATGAAACACAGAAATTGCATCGGAATTAAATACAATAGGCACAACGCCGACTTAAGTACAAGATAACTGACTCTTCTTACTGTGTAAGTTTTGAACCATTCCTGTGACACTAGTTATAGAATCCTATGCTTCACTTCAGGTTTACTGTATCCCTCTGACCTTCTTATTGACGATGAAACTCAGAAATTGCATCAGAATTAAATACAAAAGCCACAATGCCGACTTAAGTACAAGAAAACTGACTCTTCTTACTGTCTATGTTTGAACCATTCCTGTGACACTAGTCATAGATTCCGATGCTTCACTTCAGGTTTACTGTATCCCTCTGACCTTCTTATTGACGATGAAACACAGAAATTGCATTGGAATTAAATACAAAAGGCACAATGCTGACTTAAGTACAAGAAAACTGACTCTTCTTACAGTCTATGTTTTGAACCATTCCTGTGACACTAGTTATAGATTCCGATGCTTCACTTCATGTTTACTGTATGTCCCTGACCTTCTTAGTGACGATGAAACACAGAGTTTGCTTCGGAATGAAATACAAAAGGCACAATGCCGACTTAAGTACAAGAAAACTGACTCTTCTTACTGTCTATGTTTTCAACCAATCCTGTGACACTAGTTATAGATTCCGATGCTTCACTTCTGGTTTACTGTATCCCTCTGACCTTCTTATTGACGATGAAACACAGAAATTCCATTGGAATTAAATACAAAAGGCACAATGCTGACTTAAGTACAAGAAAACTGACTCTTCTTACTGTCTATGTTTGGACCATTCCTGTGACACTAGTTATGGATTCCGATGCTTCACTTCAGGTTTGCTGTATCCCTCTGACCTTCTTTTTGACGATGAAACACAGAAATTGCATCGGAATTAAATACAAAAGGCACAATGCCGACTTAAGTACAAGAAAACTGACTCTTCTTACTGTCTATGCTTTGAACCATTCCTATGACACTAGTTATAGATTCCGATGCTTCACTTCAGGTTTGCTGTATCAATCTGACCTTCTTATTGACGATGAAACACAGAAATTGCATCGGATTTAAAAACAAAAGGCACAATGCCGACTTAAGTACAAGAAAACTGACTCTTCTTACTGTCTATGTTTGAACCATTCCTGTGACACTAGTTATAGATTCCGATGCTTCACTTCAGGTTCACTGTATCGCTCTGACCTTCTTATTGACGATGAAACACCGAAATTGCATCGGAATTAAATACAAAAGGCACAATGCCGACTTAAGTATAAGAAAACTGACTCTTCTTACTGTCTATGTTTGAACCATTCCTGTGACACTAGTTATAGATTCCGATGCTTCACTTTAGGTTCACTCTATCCCTCTGACCTTCTTATTGACAATGAAACACCGAAATTGCATCGGAATTAAATACAAAAGGCCAAATGCCGACTTAAGTACAAGAAATCTGACTCTTCTTACTGTCTATGTATTGAACCATTCCTGTGACACTAGTAATAGATTCCGATGTTTCACTTCAGGTTTACTGTATGCCTCTGACTTTCTTATTGACTGTGAAACACTGATATTGTATCGGAATTAAATACAAAAGGCACAATGCCGACTTAAGTACAAGAATACTGACTCTTGTTACTGTCTATGTTTTGAACCATTCCTGGGACACTAGTTATAGATTCCGATGCTTCACGTCAGGTTTACTGTATCCCTCTGACCTTCTTATTGACGATGAAACACAGAAATTGCATCGGAATTAAATACAAAAGGCATAATGCCGACTTAAGTACAAGAAAACTGTCTCTTCTTACTGTCTCTGTTGTGAACAATTCATGTGACACTCGTTATAGAATCCGTTGCTTTACTTCAGGTTTACTGTATCCCTCTGACCTTCTTATTGATGATGAAACACAGAAATTGCTTCGGAATTAAATACAAAAGGCACAATGCCGACTTAAGTACGAGATAACTGACCCTTCTTACTGTCTGTGGTTTGAACCATTCCTGTTACGCTAGTTATAGATTCCGATGCTTCACTTCAGGTTTACTGTATCTCTCTGACCTTCCTATTGACGATGAAACACTGAAATTGCATCGGAATTAAATAGAAAAGGCACAATGCCGACCTAAGTACAAGAAAACTGACTCTTCTTAATGTCTATGTTTTGAACCATTCCTGTGACACTAGTTATTGATTCCGATGCTTCACTTCAGGTTTACTGTATCCTTCCGACCTTCTTATTGACGATGAAACACAGAAATTGCATCGGATTTAAATACAAAAGTCACAATGCCGACTTAAGTAAAAGAAAACTAACTCTTCTAACTGTCTATGTTTGAACCGTTCCTGTTACACTAGTTATAGATTCCGATGCTTCACTTCAGGTTTACTGTATCCCTCTGACCTTCGTATTGACGATGAAACACACAATTTGCAACGGAATTAAATACAAAATGCACAATGCCGGCTTAAGTACAAGAAAATTGACTCATGTTACTGTCTATGTTTTGAACCATTCCTGTGACACTAGTTATAGATTCCGATGCTTCACTTCAGGTTTACTGTATCCTTCTGAAGTTCTTTTTGACGATGAAACACAGAAATTGCATCGGAATTAAATACAATAGGCACAACGCCGACTTAAGTACAAGATAACTGACTCTTCTTACTGTGTAAGTTTTGAACCATTCCTGTGACACTAGTTATAGAATCCTATGCTTCACTTCAGGTTTACTGTATCCCTCCGACCTTCTTATTGACGATGAAACACAGAAATTGCATCAGAATTAAATACAAAAGCCACAATGCCGACTTAAGTACAAGAAAACTGACTCTTCTTACTGTCTATGTTTGAACCATTCCTGTGACACTAGTCATAGATTCCGATGCTTCACTTCAGGTTTACTGTATCCCTCTGACCTTCTTATTGACGATGAAACACAGAAATTGCATTGGAATTAAATACAAAAGGCACAATGCTGACTTAAGTACAAGAAAACTGACTCTTCTTACGGTCTATGTTTTGAACCATTCCTGTGACACTAGTTATAGATCCGATGCTCACATCAGGTTCACTGTATGCCTCTGACCTTCTTAGTGACGATGAAACACAGAATTTGCTTCGGAATTAAATACAAACGGCACAATGCCGACTTAAGTACAAGAAAACTGACTCTTCTTACTGTCTATGTTTTCAACCAATCCTGTGACACTAGTTATTGATTCCGATGCTTCACTTCTGGTTTACTGTATCCCTCTGACCATCTTATTGACGATGAAACACAGAAATTCCATTGGAATTAAATACAAAATGCACAGTGCTGACTTAAGTACAAGAAAACTGACTCTTCTTACTGTCTATGTTTTGAACCATTCCTGTGACACTAGTTATGGATTCCGATGCTTCACTTCAGGTTTACTGTATCCCTCTGACCTTCTTTTTGACGATGAAACACAGAAATTGCATCGGAATTAAATACAAAAGGCACAATGCCGACTTAAGTACAAGAAAACTGACTCTTCTTACTGTCTATGCTTTGAACCATTTCTGTGACACTAGTTATAGATTCCGATGCTTCACTTCAGGTTTGCTGTATCCCTCTGACCTTCTTATTGACGATGAAACACAGAAATTGCATCGGATTTAAATACAAAAGGCACAATGCCGACTTAAGTACAAGAAAACTGACTCTTGTTACTGTCTATGTTTTGAACCATTCCTGGGACACTAGTTATAGATTCCGATGCTTCACGTCAGGTTTACTGTATCCCTCTGACCTCCTTATTGACGATGAAACACAGAAATTGCATCGGAATTAAATACAAAAGGCATAATGCCGACTTAAGTACAAGAAAACAGTCTCTTCTTACTGTCTCTGTTGTGAACAATTCATGTGACACTCGTTATAGATTCCGTTGCTTTACTTCAGGTTTACTGTATCCCTCTGACCTTCTTATTGATGATGAAACACAGAAATTGCTTCGGAATTAAATACAAAAGGCACAATGCCGACTTAAGTACGAGATAACTGACCCTTCTTACTGTCTGTGGTTTGAACCATTCCTGTTACGCTAGTTATAGATTCCGATGCTTCACTTCAGGTTTACTGTATCCCTCTGACCTTCCTATTGACGATGAAACACTGAAATTGCATCGGAATTAAATAGAAAAGGCACAATGCCGACCTAAGTACAAGAAAACTGACTCTTCTTAATGTCTATGTTTTGAACCATTCCTGTGACACTAGTTATTGATTCCGATGCTTCACTTCAGGTTTACTGTATCCTTCCGACCTTCTTATTGACGATGAAACACAGAAATTGCATCGGATTTAAATACAAAAGTCACAATGCCGACTTAAGTAAAAGAAAACTAACTCTTCTAACTGTCTATGTTTGAACAGTTCCTGTTACACTAGTTATAGATTCCGATGCTTCACTTCAGGTTTACTGTATCCCTCTGACCTTCGTATTGACGATGAAACACACAATTTGCAACGGAATTAAATACAAAATGCACAATGCCGGCTTAAGTACAAGAAAATTGACTCTTCCTACTGTCTATGTTTTGAACCATTCCTGTGACACTAGTTATAGATTCCGATGCTTCACTTCAGGTTTACTGTATCCTTCTGAAGTTCTTTTTGACGATGAAACACAGAAATTGCATCGGAATTAAATACAATAGGCACAACGCCGACTTAAGTACAAGATAACTGACTCTTCTTACTGTGTAAGTTTTGAACCATTCCTGTGACACTAGTTATAGAATCCTATGCTTCACTTCAGGTTTACTGTATCCCTCTGACCTTCTTATTGACGATGAAACACAGAAATTGCATCAGAATTAAATACAAAAGCCACAATGCCGACTTAAGTACAAGAAAACTGACTCTTCTTACTGTCTATGTTTGAACCATTCCTGTGACACTAGTCATAGATTCCGATGCTTCACTTCAGGTTTACTGTATCCCTCTGACCTTCTTATTGACGATGAAACACAGAAATTGCATTGGAATTAAATACAAAAGGCACAATGCTGACTTAAGTACAAGAAAACTGACTCTTCTTACAGTCTATGTTTTGAACCATTCCTGTGACACTAGTTATAGATTCCGATGCTTCACTTCATGTTTACTGTATGTCCCTGACCTTCTTAGTGACGATGAAACACAGAGTTTGCTTCGGAATGAAATACAAAAGGCACAATGCCGACTTAAGTACAAGAAAACTGACTCTTCTTACTGTCTATGTTTTCAACCAATCCTGTGACACTAGTTATAGATTCCGATGCTTCACTTCTGGTTTACTGTATCCCTCTGACCTTCTTATTGACGATGAAACACAGAAATTCCATTGGAATTAAATACAAAAGGCACAATGCTGACTTAAGTACAAGAAAACTGACTCTTCTTACTGTCTATGTTTGGACCATTCCTGTGACACTAGTTATGGATTCCGATGCTTCACTTCAGGTTTGCTGTATCCCTCTGACCTTCTTTTTGACGATGAAACACAGAAATTGCATCGGAATTAAATACAAAAGGCACAATGCCGACTTAAGTACAAGAAAACTGACTCTTCTTACTGTCTATGCTTTGAACCATTCCTATGACACTAGTTATAGATTCCGATGATTCACTTCAGGTTTGCTGTATCAATCTGACCTTCTTATTGACGATGAAACACAGAAATTGCATCGGATTTAAATACAAAAGGCACAATGCCGACTTAAGTATAAGAAAACTGACTCTTCTTACTGTCTATGTTTGAACCATTCCTGTGACACTAGTTATAGATTCCGATGCTTCACTTTAGGTTCACTCTATCCCTCTGACCTTCTTATTGACAATGAAACACCGAAATTGCATCGGAATTAAATACAAAAGGCCAAATGCCGACTTAAGTACAAGAAATCTGACTCTTCTTACTGTCTATGTTTTGAACCATTCCTGTGACACTAGTAATAGATTCCGATGTTTCACTTCAGGTTTACTGTATGCCTCTGACTTTCTTATTGACTGTGTAACACTGAAATTGTATCGGAATTAAATACAAAAGGCACAATGCCGACTTAAGTACAAGAAAACTGACTCTTGTTACTGTCTATGTTTTGAACCATTCCTGGGACACTAGTTATAGATTCCGATGCTTCACGTCAGGTTTACTGTATCCCTCTGACCTTCTTATTGACGATGAAACACAGAAATTGCATCGGAATTAAATACAAAAGGCATAATGCCGACTTAAGTACAAGAAAACTGTCTCTTCTTACTGTCTCTGTTGTGAACAATTCATGTGACACTCGTTATAGAATCCGTTGCTTTACTTCAGGTTTACTGTATCCCTCTGACCTTCTTATTGATGATGAAACACAGAAATTGCTTCGGAATTAAATACAAAAGGCACAATGCCGACTTAAGTACGAGATAACTGACCCTTCTTACTGTCTGTGGTTTGAACCATTCCTGTTACGCTAGTTATAGATTCCGATGCTTCACTTCAGGTTTACTGTATCCCTCTGACCTTCCTATTGACGATGAAACACTGAAATTGCATCGGAATTAAATAGAAAAGGCACAATGCCGACCTAAGTACAAGAAAACTGACTCTTCTTAATGTCTATGTTTTGAACCATTCCTGTGACACTAGTTATTGATTCCGATGCTTCACTTCAGGTTTACTGTATCCTTCCGACCTTCTTATTGACGATGAATCACAGAAATTGCATCGGATTTAAATACAAAAGTCACAATGCCGACTTAAGTAAAAGAAAACTAACTCTTCTAACTGTCTATGTTTGAACCGTTCCTGTTACACTAGTTATAGATTCGATGCTTCACTTCAGGTTTACTGTATCCCTCTGACCTTCGTATTGACGATGAAACACACAATTTGCAACGGAATTAAATACAAAATGCACAATGCCGGCTTAAGTACAAGAAAATTGACTCTTGTTACTGTCTATGTTTTGAACCATTCCTGTGACACTAGTTATAGATTCCGATGCTTCACTTCAGGTTTACTGTATCCTTCTGAAGTTCTTTTTGACGATGAAACACAGAAATTGCATCGGAATTAAATACAATAGGCACAACGCCGACTTAAGTACAAGATAACTGACTCTTCTTACTGTGTAAGTTTTGAACCATTCCTGTGACACTAGTTATAGAATCCTATGCTTCACTTCAGGTTTACTGTATCCCTCCGACCTTCTTATTGACGATGAAACACAGAAATTGCATCAGAATTAAATACAAAAGCCACAATGCCGACTTAAGTACAAGAAAACTGACTCTTCTTACTGTCTATGTTTGAACCATTCCTGTGACACTAGTCATAGATTCCGATGCTTCACTTCAGGTTTACTGTATCCCTCTGACCTTCTTATTGACGATGAAACACAGAAATTGCATTGGAATTAAATACAAAAGGCACAATGCTGACTTAAGTACAAGAAAACTGACTCTTCTTACAGTCTATGTTTTGAACCATTCCTGTGACACTAGTTATAGATCCGATGCTCACATCAGGTTCACTGTATGCCTCTGACCTTCTTAGTGACGATGAAACACAGAATTTGCTTCGGAATTAAATACAAAAGGCACAATGCCGACTTAAGTACAAGAAAACTGACTCTTCTTACTGTCTATGTTTTCAACCAATCCTGTGACACTAGTTATAGATTCCGATGCTTCACTTCTGGTTTACTGTATCCCTCTGACCATCTTATTGACGATGAAACACAGAAATTCCATTGGAATTAAATACAAAATGCACAGTGCTGACTTAAGTACAAGAAAACTGACTCTTCTTACTGTCTATGTTTTGAACCATTCCTGTGACACTAGTTATGGATTCCGATGCTTCACTTCAGGTTTACTGTATCCCTCTGACCTTCTTTTTGACGATGAAACACAGAAATTGCATCGGAATTAAATACAAAAGGCACAATGCCGACTTAAGTACAAGAAAACTGACTCTTCTTACTGTCTATGCTTTGAACCATTTCTGTGACACTAGTTATAGATTCCGATGCTTCACTTCAGGTTTGCTGTATCCCTCTGACCTTCTTATTGACGATGAAACACAGAAATTGCATCGGATTTAAAAACAAAAGGCACAATGCCGACTTAAGTATAAGAAAACTGACTCTTCTTACTGTCTATGTTTGAACCATTCCTGTGACACTAGTTATAGATTCCGATGCTTCACTTCAGGTTCACTGTATCGCTCTGACCTTCTAATTGACGATGAAACACCGAAATTGCATCGGAATTAAATACAAAAGGCACAATGCTGACTTAAGTACAAGAAAACTGGCTCTTCTTACTGTCTATGTTTGAACCATTCCTGTGACACTAGTTATAGATTCCGATGCTTCACTTTAGGTTCACTCTATCCCTCTGACCCTCTTATTGACAATGAAACACCGAAATTGCATCGGAATTAAATACAAAAGGCCAAATGCCGACTTAAGTACAAGAAAACTGACTCTTCTTACTGTCTATGTTTTGAACCATTCCTGTGACACTAGTAATAGATTCCGATGTTTCACTTCAGGTGTACTGTATGCCTCTGACTTTCTTATTGACTGTGAAAAACTGAAATTGTATCGGAATTAAATACAAAAGGCACAATGCCGACTTAAGTACAAGAAAACTGACTCTTGTTACTGTCTATGTTTTGAACCATTCCTGGGACACTAGTTATAGATTCCGATGCTTCACGTCAGGTTTACTGTATCCCTCTGACCTTCTTATTGACGATGAAACACAGAAATTGCATCGGAATTAAATACAAAAGGCACAATGCCGAATTAAGTACAAGAAAACTGTCTCTTCTTACTGTATATATTGTGAACAATTCATGTGACACTCGTTATGGATTCCGTTGCTTTACTTCAGGTTTACTGTATCCCTCTGTCCTTCTTATTGACGATGAAACACAGAAATTGCTTCGGAATTAAATACAAAAAGCACAATGCCGACTTAAGTACGAGATAACTGACCCTTCTTACTGTCTGTGGTTTGAACCATTCTGTTACGCTAGTTATAGATTCCGATGCTTCACTTCAGGTTTACTGTATCCCTCTGACCTTCCTATTGACGATGAAACACTGAAATTGCATCGGAATTAAATAGAAAAGGCACAATGCCGACCTAAGTGCAAGAAAACTGATTCTTCTTAATGTCTATGTTTGAACCATTCCTGTGACACTAGTTATAGATTCCGATGCTTCACTTCAGGTTTACTGTATCCTTCTGAAGTTCTTATTGACGATGAAACACAGAAATTGCATCGGAATTAAATACAATAGGCACAATGCCGACTTAAGTACAAGATAACTGACTCTTCTTACTGTGTAAGTTTTGAACCATTCCTGTGACACTAGTTATAGAATCCTATGCTTCACTTCAGGTTTACTGTATCCCTCTGACCTTCTTATTGACGATGAAACACAGAAATTGTATCAGAATTAAATACAAAAGGCACAATACCGACATAAGTACAAGAAAACTGACTCTTCTTACTGTCTATGTTTGAACCATTCCTGTGACACTAGTCATAGATTCCGATGCTTCACTTCAGGTTTACTGTATCCCTCTGACCTTCTTATTGACGATGAAACACAGAAATTACATCGGAATTAAATAGAAAAGTCACAATGCCGACCTAAGTACAAGAAAACTGACTCTTCTTAATGTCTATGTTTTGAACCATTCCTGTGACACTAGTTATTGATTCCGATGCTTCACTTCAGGTTTACTGTATCCCTCTGACCATCTTCTTGACGATGAAAAACAGATATTGCATCGGAAATAAATACAAAAGGCACAATGCCGACTTCATTACAAGAAAAATGATTCTTCTAAGTGTATATGTTTTGAACCATACCTGTGACACTAGTTACAGATTCCGATGCTTCACTTCAGGTTTACTATATACCTCTGACCTTCTTATTGACGATGAATCACAGAAATTGCATCGGAATTAAATACAAAAGGCACAATGCTGACTTAAGTACAAGAAAAATGACTCTTCTTACTGTCTATGTTTTGAACCATTCATGTGACACTAGTTATAGATTCCGATGCTTCACTTCAAATTTACTGTATCCCTCTGACCTTCTTATTGACGATGAAACACAGAAATTGCATTGGAATTAAATACAAAAGGCACAATGCTGACTTAAGTACAAGAAAACTGACTCTTCTTACTGTCTATGTTTTGAACCATTCATGTGACACTAGTTATGGATTCCGATGCTTCACTTCAGGTTTACTGTATCCCTCTGACCTTCTTTTTGACGATGAAACACAAAAATTGCATCGGAATTAAATACAAAAGGCACAATGCCGACTTAAGTACAAGAAAACTGACTCTTCTTACTGTCTATGTTTTGAACCTTTCCTGTGACACTAGTTATAGATTCCGATGGTTCACTTCAGGGTTACTGTATCCCTCTGACCTTCTTATTGACGATGAAACACAGAAATTGCATCGGAATTAAATACAAAAGGCACAATGCCGACTTAAGTACAAGAAAACTGACTCTTCTTAATGTCTATGTTTTGAACCATTCCTGTGACACTAGTTATTGATTCCGATGCTTCACATCAGGTTTACTGTATCCTTCCGGCCTTCTTATTGTCGATGAAACACAGAAATTGCATCGGAATTAAATAGAAAAGTCACAATGCCGACTTAAGTAAAAGAAAACTAACTCTTCTAACTGTCTATGTTTGAACCATTCCTGTTACACTAGTTATAGATTCCGATGCTTCACTTCAGGTTTACTGTATCCCTCTGACCTTCGTATTGACGATGAAACACACAATTTGCAACGGAATTAAATACAAAATGCACAATGCCGACTTAAGTACAAGAAAATTGACTCTTCTTACTGTCTATGTTTTGAACCATTCCTGTGACACTAGTTATAGATTCCGATGCTTCACTTCAGGTTTACTGTATCCCTCTGACCTTCTTATTGACGATGAAACACAGAAATTACATCGGAATTAAATAGAAAAGTCACAATGCCGACTAAAGTACAAGAAAACTGACTCTTCTTACTGTCTATGTCTTGAACCATTCCTGTGACACAAGTTATAGATTCCGATGCTTCACTTTAGGCTTACTGTATGCCTCTGACCATCTTCTTGACGATGAAAAACAGATATTGCTTCGGAAATAAATACAAAAGGCACAATGCCGACTTAATTACAAGAAAAATGACTCTTCTTACTGTCTGTGTTTTGAACGATACCTGTGACACTAGTTACAGATTCCGATGCTTCACTTCAGGTTTACTGTATACCTCTGACCTGCTTATTGACGATGAATCACAGAAATTGCATCGGAATTAAATACAAAAGGCACAATGCTGACTTAAGTACAAGAAAAATGACTCTTCTTACTGTCTATGATTTGAACCATTCCTGTGACACTAGTTATAGATTCCGATGCTTCACTTCAAGTTTACTGTATCCCTCTGACCTTCGTATTGACGATGAAACACAGAAATTGCATTGGAATTAAATACAAAAGGCACAATGCTGACTTAAGTACAAGAAAACTGACTCTTCTTACTGTCTATGTTTTGAACCATTCATGTGACACTAGTTATGGATTCCGATGCTTCACTTCAGGTTTACTGTATCCCTCTGACCTTCTTTTTGACGATGAAACACAGAAATTGCATCGGAATTAAATACAAAAGGCACAATGCCGACTTAAGTACAAGAAAACTGACTCTTCTTACTGTCTATGTTTTCAACCTTTCCTGTGGGACTAGTTATAGATTCCGATGGTTCACTTCAGGGTTACTGTATCCCTCTGACCTTCTTATTGACGATGAAACACAGAAATTGCATCGGAATTAAATACAAAAGGCACAATGCCGACTTAAGTACAAGAAAACTGACTCTTCTTAATGTCTATGTTTTGAACCATTCCTGTGACACTAGTTATTGATTCCGATGCTTCACTTCAGGTTTACTGTATCCTTCCGACCTTCTTATTGACGATGAAACACAGAAATTGCATCGGAATTAAATAGAAAAGTCACAATGCCGACTTAAGTAAAAGAAAACTAACTCTTCTAACTGTCTGTGTTTGAACCATTCCTGTTACACTAGTTATAGATTCCGATGCTTCACTTCAGGTTTACTGTATCCCTCTGACCTTCGTATTGACGATGAAACACACAATTTGCAACGGATTAAATACCAAATGCACAATGCCGACTTAAGTACAAGAAAATTGACTCTTCTTACTGTCTATGTTTTGAACCATTCCTGTGACACTAGTTATAGATTCCGATGCTTCACTTCAAGTTTACTGTATCCCTCTGACCTTCGTATTGACGATGAAACACACAATTTGCAACGGAATTAAATACCAAATGCACAATGCCGACTTAAGTACAAGAAAATTGACTCTTCTTACTGTCTATGTTTTGAACCATTCCTGTGACACTAGTTATAGATTCCGATGCTTCACTTCAGGTTTACTGTATCCCTTCGACCTTCTTATAGACGATGAAACATAGAAATTGCATCGGAATTAAATAGAAAAGGCACAAGGCCGACTTCAGTACAAGAAAACTGACTCTTCTTACTGTCTATGTTTTGAACCATTCCTGTGACACTAGTTATAGATTCCGATGCTTCATTTCAGGTTTACTGAATCCCTCTGACCTTCTTATTGGCGATGAATCACAGAAATTACATCGGAATTAAATATAAAAGGCACAATGCCGATTTAAGTACAAGAAAACTGACTCTTCTTACTGTCTATGATTTGAACTATTACCGTGACACTAGTTATAGATTCCGATGCTTCACTTCAGGTTCACTGTATCCCTCTGACCTTCTTTTTGACGATGAAACACAGAAATTGCATCGGAATTAAATACAAAAGGCACAATTCCGACTTAAGTACAAGAAAACTGACTCTTCTTACTGTCTATGTTTTGAACCATTCCTGTGACACTAGTTATAGATTCCGATGCTTCACTTCAGGTTTACTGTATCCCTCCGATCTTCTTATAGACGATGAAACATAGAAATTGCATCGGAATTAAATAGAAAGGGCACAATGCCGACTAAAGTACAAGTTAACTGACTCTTCTTACTGTCTATGTTTTGAACCATTCCTGTGACGCAAGTTATAGATTCCGATGCTCCACTTCAGGTTTACTGTATCCCTCTGACCTTCTTTTTGATGATGAAACACTGAGATTGCATCGGAATTAAATACAAAATGCACAGTGCCGACTTAAGTGCAAGAAAACTGACTCTTCTTACTGTCTATGTTTTGAACCATTCCTGTGACACTAGTTATTGATTCCGATGCTTCACTTCAGGTTTACTGTATCCGTCTGACCTTCTTATTGACGATGAAACACAGAAATTACATCGGAATTAGATATAAAAGGCACAATGCCGATTTAAGTACAAGAAAACTGAGTCTTCTTACTGTCTATGTTTTGAACCATTCCTGTGACACTAGTAATAGATTCCGATGTTTCACTTCAGGTTTACTGTATGCTTCTGACTTTCTTATTGACTGTGAAACACAGAAATTGTATCGGAATTAAATACAAAAGGCACAATGCCGACTTAAGTACAAGAAAACTGACTCTTGTTACTGTCTATGTTTTGAACCATTCCTGGGACACTAGTTATAGATTCCGATGCTTCACGTCAGGTTTACTGTATCCCTCTGACCTTCTTATTGACGATGAAACACAGAAATTGCATCGGAATTAAATACAAAAGGCACAATGCCGACTTAAGTACAAGAAAACTGTCTCTTCTCACTGTCTATGTTGTGAACAATTCATGTGACACTCGTTATAGATTCCGTTGCTTTACTTCAGGTTTACTGTATCCCTCTGACCTTCTTATTGACGACGAAACACAGAAATCGCTTCGGAATTAAATACAAAAGTCACAATGGCGACTTAAGTAAAAGGAAACTAACTCTTCTAACTGTCTATGTTTGAACCGTTCCTGTTACACTAGTTATAGGTTCCGATGCTTCACTTCAGGTTAACTGTATCCCTCTGACCTTCGTATTGACGATGTAACACACAATTTGCAACGGAATTAAATACAAAATGCACAATGCCGACTTAAGTACAAGAAAATTGACTCTTCTTACTGTCTATGCTTTGAACCATTCCTGTGACACTAGTTATAGATTCCGATGCTTCACTTCAGGTTTACTGTATCCTTCTGAAGTTCTTATTGACGATGAAACACAGAAATTGCATCGGAATTAAATACAATAGGCACAATGCCGACTTAAGTACAAGATAACTGACTCTTCTTACTGTCTATGTTTGAACCATTCCTGTGACACTAGTCATAGATTCCGATGCTTCACTTCAGGTTTACTGTATCCCTCTGACCTTCTTATTGACGATGAAACACAGAAATTACATCGGAATTAAATAGAAAAGTCACAATGCCGACCTAAGTACAAGAAAACTGACTCTTCTTAATGTCTATGTTTTGAACCATTCCTGTGACACTAGTTATTGATTCCGATGCTTCACTTCAGGTTTACTGTATCCCTCTGACCATCTTCTTGACGATGAAAAACAGATATTGCATCGGAAATAAATACAAAAGGCACATTGCCGACTTCATTACAAGAAAAATGATTCTTCTAAGTGTCTATGTTTTGAACCATACCTGTGACACTAGTTACAGATTCCGATGCATCACTTCAGGTTTACTATATACCTCTGACCTTCTTATTGACGATGAATCACAGAAATTGCATCGGAATTAAATACAAAAGGCACAATGCTGACTTAAGTACAAGAAAAATGACTCTTCTTACTGTCTATGTTTTGAACCATTCATGTGACACTAGTTATAGATTCCGATGCTTCACTTCAAATTTACTGTATCCCTCTGACCTTCTTATTGACGATGAAACACAGAAATTGCATTGGAATTAAATACAAAAGGCACAATGCTGACTTAAGTACAAGAAAACTGACTCTTCTTACTGTCTATGTTTTGAACCATTCATGTGACACTAGTTATGGATTCCGATGCTTCACTTCAGGTTTACTGTATCCCTCTGACCTTCTTTTTGTCGATGAAACACAAAAATTGCATCGGAATTAAATACAAAAGGCACAATGCCGACTTAAGTACAAGAAAACTGACTCTTCTTACTGTCTATGTTTTGAACCTTTCCTGTGACACTAGTTATAGATTCCGATGGTTCACTTCAGGGTTACTGTATCCCTCTGACCTTCTTATTGACGATGAAACACAGAAATTGCATCGGAATTAAATACAAAAGGCACAATGCCGACTTAAGTACAAGAAAACTGACTCTTCTTAATGTCTATGTATTGAACCATTCCTGTGACACTAGTTATTGATTCCGATGCTTCACTTCAGGTTTACTGTATCCTTCCGGCCTTCTTATTGTCGATGAAACACAGAAATTGCATCGGAATTAAATAGAAAAGTCACAATGCCGACTTAAGTAAAAGAAAAGTAACTCTTCTAACTGTCTATGTTTGAACCATTCCTGTTACACTAGTTATAGATTCCGATGCTTCACTTCAGGTTTACTGTATCCCTCTGACCTTCGTATTGACGATGAAACACATAATTTGCATCGGAATTAAATACAAAATGCACAATGCCGACTTAAGTACAAGAAAATTGACTCTTCTTACTGTCTATGTTTTGAACCATTCCTGTGACACTAGTTATAGATTCCGATGCTTCACTTCAGGTTTACTGTATCCCTTCGATCTTCTTATAGACGATGAAACATAGAAATTGCATCGGAATTAAATAGAAAAGGCACAAGGCCGACTTCAGTACAAGAAAACTGACTCTTCTTACTGTCTATGTTTTGAACCATTCCTGTGACACTAGTTATAGATTCCGATGCTTCATTTCAGGTTTACTGAATCCCTCTGACCTTCTTTTTGACGATGAAACACAGAAATTGCATCGGAATTAAATACAAAAGGCACAATTCCGACTTAAGTACAAGAAAACTGACTCTTCTTACTGTCTATGTTTTGAACCATTCCTGTGACACTAGTTATAGATTCCGATGCTTCACTTCAGGTTTACTGTATCCCTCCGATCTTCTTATAGACGATGAAACATAGAAATTGCATCGGAATTAAATAGAAAGGGCACAATGCCGACTAAAGTACAAGTAAACTGACTCTTCTTACTGTCTATGTTTTGAACCATTCCTGTGACGCAAGTTATAGATTCCAATGCTCCACTTCAGGTTTACTGTATCCCTCTGACCTTCGTTTTGATGATGAAACACTGAAATTGCATCGGAATTAAATACAAAATGCACAGTGCCGACTTAAGTGCAAGAAAACTGACTCTTCTTACTGTCTATGTTTTGAACCATTCCTGTGACACTTGTTATAAATTCCGATGCTTCACTTCAGTTTTACTGTATGCCTCTGACCTTCTTGTTGACGATGAAACACAGAAATTGCATCGGAATTAAATACAAACATCACAATGCCGACTTAAGTAGAAGAAAACTGACTCTTTTTACTGTCTATGCCTTGAACCATTCCTGTGACATAAGTTATAGATTCCGATGCTTCACTTTAGGTTTACTGTATCCCTCTGACCTTCTTATTGGCGATGAAAATCAGATATTGCATCGGAAATAAATACAAAGGGCACAATGCCAACTTAATTACAAGAAAAATGACTCTTCTTACTGTCTATGTTTTGAACCATACCTGTGACACTAGTTATTGATTCCGATGCTTCACTTCAGGTTTACTGTATCCCTCTGACCTTCTTATTGACGATGAAACACAGAAATTACATCGGAATTAGATATAAAAGGCACAATGCCGATTTAAGTACAAGAAAACTGAGTCTTCTTACTGTCTATGTTTTGAACCATTCCTGTGACACTAGTAATAGATTCCGATGTTTCACTTCAGGTTTACTGTATCCCTCTGACCATCTTCTTGACGATGAAAAACAGATTTTGCATCGGAAATAAACACAAACAGCTCAATGCCGACTTAATTACAAGAAAAATGACTCTTCTTACTGTCTATGTTTTGAACCATACCTGTGACACTAGTTACAGATTCCGATGCTTCACTTCAGGTTTACTGTATACCTCTGACCTCCTTATTGACGATGAATCACAGAAATTGCATCGGAATTAAATACAAAAGGCACAATGCTGACTTAAGTACAAGAAAAATTACTCTTCTTACGGTCTATGTTTTGAACCATTCATGTGACACTAGCTATAGATTCCGATGCTTCACTTCAAGTTTACTGTATCCCTCTGACCTTCTTATTGACGATGAAACACAGAAATTGCATTGGAATTAAATACAAAAGGCACAATGCTGACTTAAGTACAAGAAAACTGACTCTTCTTACTGTCTATGTTTTGAACCATTCATGTGACACTAGTTATGGATTCCGATGCTTCACTTCAGGTTTACTGTATCCCTCTGACCTTCTTTTTGACGATGAAACACAGAAATTGCATCGGAATTAAATACAAGAGGCACAATGCCGACTTAAGTACAAGAAAACTGACTCTTCTTACTGTCTATGTTTTGAACCTTTCCTGTGACACTAGTTATAGATTCCGATGGTTCACTTCAGGGTTACTGTATCCCTCTGACCTTCTTATTGACGATGAAACACAGAAATTGCATCGGAATTAAATACAAAAGGCACAATGCCGACTTCAGTACAAGAAAACTGACTCTTCTTAATGTCTATGCTTTGAACCATTCCTGTGACACTAGTTATTGATTCCGATGCCTCACTTCAGGTTTACTGTATACTTCCGACCTTCTTATTGACGATGAAACACAGAAATTGCATCGGAATTAAATAGAAAAGTCACAATGCCGACTTAAGTAAAACAAAACTAACTCTTCTAACTGTCTATGTTTGAACCATTCCTGTTACACTAGTTTTAGATTCCGATGCTTCACTTCAGGTTTACTGTATCCCTTCGACCTTCGTATTGACGATGAAACACACAATTTGCAACGGAATTAAATACAAAATGCACAATGCCGACTTAAGTACAAGAAAATTGACTCTTCTTACTGTCTATGATTTGAACCATTCCTGTGACACTAGTTATAGATTCCGATGCTTCACTTCAGGTTTACTGTATCGCTTCGACCTTCTTATAGACGATGAAACATAGAAATTGCTTCGGAATTAAATAGAAAAGGCACAAGATCCGACTTCAGTATAAGAAAACTGGCTCTTCTTACTGTCTATGTTTTGAACCATTCCTGTGACTCTAGTTATAGATTCCGATGCTTCAATTTAGGTTTACTGTATCCCTCTGACCTTCTTATTGGCGATGAATCACAGAAATTACATCGGAATTAAATATAAAAGGCACAATGTCGATTTAAGTACAAGAAAACTGACTCTTCTTACTGTCTATGATTTGAACCATTACTGTGACACTAGTTATAGATTCCGATGCTTCACTTCAAGTTCACTGTATCCCTCTGACCTTCTTTTTGACGATGAAACACAGAAATTGCATCGGAATTAAATACAAAAGGCACAATGGCTACTTAAGTACACGAAAACTGACTCTTCTTAAAGTCTATGTTTTGGACCATTCCTGTGACACTAGTTATTGATTCCGATGCCTCACTTCAGGTTTACTGTATATTTCCGACCTTCTTATTGACGATGAAACACAGAAATTGCTTCGGAATTAAATACAAAAGGCACAATGCCGACTTAAGAACGAGATAACTGACCCTTCTTACTGTCTGTGGTTTGAACCATTCCTGTGACACTAGTTATAGATTCCGATGCTTCACTTTAGGTTCACTCTATCCCTCTGACCTTCTTATTGACAATGAAACACCGATATTGCATCGGGATTAGATACAAAAGGCCAAATGCCGACTTAAGTACAAGAAAACTGACTCTTCTTACTGTCTATGTTTTGAACCATTCCTGTGACACTAGTAATAGATTCCGATGTTTCACTTCAGGTGTACTGTATGCCTCTGACTTTCTTATTGACTGTGAAACACTGAAATTGTATCGGAATTAAATACAAAAGGCACAATGCCGACTTAAGTACAAGAAAACTGACTCTTGTTACTGTCTATGATTTGAACCATTCCTGGGACACTAGTTATAGATTCCGATGCTTCACGTCAGGTTTACTGTATCCCTCTGACCTTCTTATTGACGATGAAACACAGAAATTGCATCGGAATTAAATACAAAAGGCACGATGCCGAATTAAGTACAAGAAAACTGTCTCTTCTTACTGTCTATGATTTGAACCATTCCTGTGACACTAGTAATAGATTCCGATGTTTCACTTCAGGTTTACTGTATGCCTCTGACTTTCTTATTGACTGTGAAACACTGAAATTGTATCGGAATTAAATACAAAAGGCACAATGCCGACTTAAGTACAAGAAAACTGACTATTGTTACTGTCTATGTTTTGAACCATTCCTGGGACACTAGTTATAGATTCCGATGCTTCACGTCAGGTTTACTGTATCCCTCTGACCTTCTTATTGACGATGAAACACAGAAATTGCATCGGAATTAAATACAAAAGGCACAATGCCGACTTAAGTACAAGAAAACTGTCTCTTCTCACTGTCTATGTTGTGAACAATTCATGTGACACTCGTTATAGATTCCGTTGCTTTACTTCAGGTTTACTGTATCCCTCTGACCTTCTTATTGACGACGAAACACAGAAATCGCTTCGGAATTAAATACAAAAGTCACAATGCCGACTTAAGGAAAAGGAAACTAACTCTTCTAACTGTCTATGTTTGAACCGTTCCTGTTACACTAGTTATAGGTTCCGATGCTTCACTTCAGGTTAACTGTATCCCTCTGACCTTCGTATTGACGATGAAACACACAATTTGCAACGGAATTAAATACAAAATGCACAATGCCGACTTAAGTACAAGAAAATTGACTCTTCTTACTGTCTATGCTTTGAACCATTCCTGTGACACTAGTTATAGATTCCGATGCTTCACTTCAGGTTTACTGTATCCTTCTGAAGTTCTTATTGACGATGAAACACAAAAATTGCATCGGAATTAAATACAATAGGCACAATGCCGACTTAAGTACAAGATAACTGACTCTTCTTACTGTGTAAGTTTTGAACCATTCCTGTGACACTAGTTATTGAATCCTATGCTTCACTTCAGGTTTACTGTATCCCTCTGACTTTCTTATTGACGATGAAACACAGAAATTGCATCAGAATTAAATACAAAAGGCACAATGCCGACTTAAATACAAGAAAACTGGCTCTTCTTACTGTCTATGTTTGAACCATTCCTGTGACACTAGTCATAGATTCCGATGCTTCACTTCAGGTTTACTGTATCCCTCTGACCTTCTTATTGACGGTGAAACACAGAAATTACATCGGAATTAAATAGAAAAGTCACAATGCCGACTTAAGTACAAGAAAACTGACTCTTCTTACTGTCTATGTCTTGAACCATTCCTGTGACACAAGTTATAGATTCCGATGCTTCACTTTAGGTTTACTGTATCCCTCTGACCATCTTCTTGACGATGAAAAACAGATATTGCATCGGAAATAAACACAAACAGCTCAATGCCGACTTAATTACAAGAAAAATGACTCTTCTTACTGTCTATGTTTTGAACCATACCTGTGACACTAGTTACAGATTCCGATGCTTCACTTCAGGTTTACTGTATACCTCTGACCTCCCTATTGACGATGAATCACAGAAATTGCATCGGAATTAAATACAAAAGGCACAATGCTGACTTAAGTACAAGAAAAATTACTCTTCTTACGGTCTTTGTTTTGAACCATTCATGTGACACTAGCTATAGATTCCGATGCTTCACTTCAAGTTTACTGTATCTCTCTGACCTTCTTATTGACGATGAAACACAGAAATTGCATTGGAATTAAATACAAAAGGCACAATGCTGACTTAAGTACAAGAAAACTGACTCTTCTTACTGTCTATGTTTTGAACCATTCATGTGACACTAGTTATGGATTCCGATGCTTCACTTCAGGTTTACTGTATCCCTCTGACCTTCTTTTTGACGATGAAACACAGAAATTGCATCGGAATTAAATACAAAAGGCACAATGCCGACTTAAGTACAAGAAAACTGACTCTTCTTACTGTCTATGTTTTGAACCTTTCCTGTGACACTAGTTATAGATTCCGATGGTTCACTTCAGGGTTACTGTATCCCTCTGACCTTCTTATTGACGATGAAACACAGAAATTGCATCGGAATTAAATACAAAAGGCACAATGCCGACTTAAGTACAAGAAAACTGACTCTTCTTAATGTCTATGCTTTAACCATTCCTGTGACACTAGTTATTGATTCCGATGCCTCACTTCAGGTTTACTGTATACTTCCGACCTTCTTATTGACGATGAAACACAGAAATTGCATCGGAATTAAATAGAAAAGTCACAATGCCGACTTAAGTAAAAGAAAACTAACTCTTCTAACTGTCTATGTTTGAACCATTCCTGTTACACTAGTTTTAGATTCCGATGCTTCACTTCAGGTTTACTGTATCCCTCTGACCTTCGTATTGACGATGAAACACACAATTTGCAACGGAATTAAATACAAAATGCACAATGCCGACTTAAGTACAAGAAAATTGACTCTTCTCACTGTCTTTGATTTGAACCATGCCTGTGACACTAGTTATAGATTCCGATGCTTCACTTCAGGTTTACTGTATCGCTTCGACCTTCTTATAGACGATGAAACATAGAAATTGCTTCGGAATTAAATAGAAAAGGCACAAGATCCGACTTGAGTATAAGAAAACTGGCTCTTCTTACTGTCTATGTTTTGAACCATTCCTGTGACACTAGTTATAGATTCCGATGCTTCAATTTAGGTTTACTGTATCCCTCTGACCTTCTTATTGGCGATGAATCACAGAAATTACATCGGAATTAAATATAAAAGGCACAATGTCGATTTAAGTACAAGAAAACTGACTCTTCTTACTGTCTATGATTTGAACCATTACTGTGACACTAGTTATAGATTCCGATGCTTCACTTCAAGTTCACTGTATCCCTCTGACCTTCTTTTTGACGATGAAACACAGAAATTGCATCGGAATTAAATACAAAAGGCACAATGGCGACTTAAGTACACGAAAACTGACTCTTCTTAAAGTCTATGTTTTGATCCATTCCTGTGACACTAGTTATTGATTCCGATGCCTCACTTCAGGTTTACTGTATATTTCCGACCTTCTTATTGACGATGAAACACAGAAATTGCTTCGGAATTAAATACAAAAGGCACAATGCCGACTTAAGTACGAGATAACTGACCCTTCTTACTGTCTGTGGTTTGAACCATTCCTGTGACACTAGTTATAGATTCCGATGCTTCACTTTAGGTTCACTCTATCCCTCTGACCTTCTTATTGACAATGAAACACCGATATTGCATCGGAATTAGATACAAAAGGCCAAATGCCGACTTAAGTACAAGAAAACTGACTCTTCTTACTGTCTATGTTTTGAACCATTCCTGTGACACTAGTAATAGATTCCGATGTTTCACTTCAGGTGTACTGTATGCCTCTGACTTTCTTATTGACTGTGAAACACTGAAATTGTATCGGAATTAAATACAAAAGGCACAATGCCGACTTAAGTACAAGAAAACTGACTCTTGTTACTGTCTATGTTTTGAACCATTCCTGGGACACTAGTTATAGATTCCGATGCTTCACGACAGGTTTACTGTATCCCTCTGACCTTCTTATTGACGATGAAACACAGAAATTCATCGGAATTAAATACAAAAGGCACAATGCCGAATTAAGTACAAGAAAACTGTCTCTTCTTACTGTCTATATTGTGAACAATTCATGTGACACTCGTTATGGATTCCGTTGCTTTACTTCAGGTTTACTGTATCCCTCTGACCTTCTTATTGACGATGAAACACAGAAATTGCTTCGGAATTAAATACAAAATACACAATGCCGACTTAAGTACGAGATAACTGACCCTTCTTACTGTCTGTGGTTTGAACCATTCCTGTTACGCTAGTTATAGATTCCGATGCTTCACTTCAGGTTTACTGTATCCCTCTGACCTTCCTATTGACGATGAAACACTGAAATTGCATCGGAATTAAATAGAAAAGGCACAATGCCGACCTAAGTACAAGAAAACTGACTCTTCTTAAAGTCTATGTTTTGAACCATTCCTGTGACACTAGTTATAGATTCCGATGCTTCACTTCAGGTTTACTGTATCCTTCAGAAGTTCTTATTGACGATGAAACACAGAAATTGCATCGGAATTAAATACAATAGGCACAATGCCGACTTAAGTACAAGATAACTGACTCTTCTTACTGTGTAAGTTTTGAACCATTCCTGTGACACTAGTTATAGAATCCTATGCTTCACTTCAGGTTTACTGTATCCCTCTGACCTTCTTATTGACGATGAAACACAGAAATTGCATCAGAATTAAATACAAAAGGCACAATGCCGACTTAAGTACAAGAAAACTGACTCTTCTTACTGTCTATGTTTGAACCATTCCTGTGACACTAGTCATAGATTCCGATGCTTCACTTCAGGTTTACTGTATCCCTCTGACCTTCTTATTGACGATGAAACACAGAAATTACATCGGAATTAAATAGAAAAGTCACAATGCCGACCTAAGTACAAGAAAACTGACTCTTCTTAATGTCTATGTTTTGAACCATTCCTGTGACACTAGTTATTAATTCCGATGCTTCACTTAAGGTTTACTGTATCCCTCTGACCATCTTCTTGACGATGAAAAACAGATATTGCATCGGAAATAAATACAAAAGGCACAATGCCGACTTCATTACAAGAAAAATGATTCTTCTAAGTGTCTATGTTTTGAACCATACCTGTGACACTAGTTACAGATTCCGGTGCTTCACTTCAGGTTTACTATATACCTCTGACCTTCTTATTGACGATGAATCACAGAAATTGCATCGGAATTAAATACAAAAGGCACAATGCTGACTTAAGTACAAGAAAAATGACTCTTCTTACTGTCTATGTTTTGAACCATTCATGTGACACTAGTTATAGATTCCGATGCTTCACTTCAAATTTACTGTATCCCTCTGACCTTCTTATTGACGATGAAACACAGAAATTGCATTGGAATTAAATACAAAAGGCACAATGCTGACTTAAGTACAAGAAAACTGACTCTTCTTACTGTCTATGTTATGAACCATTCATGTGACACTAGTTATTGATTCCGATGCCTCACTTCAGGTTTACTGTATACTTCCGACCTTCTTATTGACGATGAAACACAGAAATTGCATCGGAATTAAATAGAAAAGTCACAATGCCGACTTAAGTAAAAGAAAACTAACTCTTCTAACTGTCTATGTTTGAACCATTCCTGTTACACTAGTTTTAGATTCCGATGCTTCACTTCAGGTTTACTGTATCCCTCTCACCTTCGTATTGACGATGAAACACACAATTTGCAACGGAATTAAATACAAAATGCACAATGCCGACTTAAGTACAAGAAAATTGACTCTTCTTACTGTCTTTGATTTGAACCATTCCTGTGACACTAGTTATAGATTCCGATGCTTCACTTCAGGTTTACTGTATCGCTTCGACCTTCTTATAGACGATGAAACATAGAAATTGCTTCGGAATTAAATAGAAAAGGCACAAGATCCGACTTGAGTATAAGAAAACTGGCTCTTCTTACTGTCTATGTTTTGAACCATTCCTGTGACACTAGTTATAGATTCCGATGCTTCAATTTAGGTTTACTGTATCCCTCTGACCTTCTTATTGGCGATGAATCACAGAAATTACATCGGAATTAAATATAAAAGGCACAATGTCGATTTAAGTACAAGAAAACTGACTCTTCTTACTGTCTATGATTTGAACCATTACTGTGACACTAGTTATAGATTCCGATGCTTCACTTCAAGTTCACTGTATCCCTCTGACCTTCTTTTTGACGATGAAACACAGAAATTGCATCGGAATTAAATACAAAAGGCACAATGGCGACTTAAGTACACGAAAACTGACTCTTCTTAAAGTCTATGTTTTGATCCATTCCTGTGACACTAGTTATTGATTCCGATGCCTCACTTCAGGTTTACTGTATATTTCCGACCTTCTTATTGACGATGAAACACAGAAATTGCTTCGGAATTAAATACAAAAGGCACAATGCCGACTTAAGTACGAGATAACTGACCCTTCTTACTGTCTGTGGTTTGAACCATTCCTGTGACACTAGTTATAGATTCCGATGCTTCACTTTAGGTTCACTCTATCCCTCTGACCTTCTTATTGACAATGAAACACCGATATTGCATCGGAATTAGATACAAAAGGCCAAATGCCGACTTAAGTACAAGAAAACTGACTCTTCTTACTGTCTATGTTTTGAACCATTCCTGTGACACTAGTAATAGATTCCGATGTTTCACTTCAGGTGTACTGTATGCCTCTGACTTTCTTATTGACTGTGAAACACTGAAATTGTATCGGAATTAAATACAAAAGGCACAATGCCGACTTAAGTACAAGAAAACTGACTCTTGTTACTGTCTATGTTTTGAACCATTCCTGGGACACTAGTTATAGATTCCGATGCTTCACGACAGGTTTACTGTATCCCTCTGACCTTCTTATTGACGATGAAACACAGAAATTGCATCGGAATTAAATACAAAAGGCACAATGCCGAATTAAGTACAAGAAAACTGTCTCTTCTTACTGTCTATATTGTGAACAATTCATGTGACACTCGTTATGGATTCCGTTGCTTTACTTCAGGTTTACTGTATCCCTCTGACCTTCTTATTGACGATGAAACACAGAAATTGCTTCGGAATTAAATACAAAAGGCACAATGCCGACTTAAGTACGAGATAACTGACCCTTCTTACTGTCTGTGGTTTGAACCATTCCTGTTACGCTAGTTATAGATTCCGATGCTTCACTTCAGGTTTACTGTATCCCTCTGACCTTCCTATTGACGATGAAACACTGAAATTGCATCGGAATTAAATAGAAAAGGCACAATGCCGACCTAAGTACAAGAAAACTGACTCTTCTTAAAGTCTATGTTTTGAACCATTCCTGTGACACTAGTTATAGATTCCGATGCTTCACTTCAGGTTTACTGTATCCTTCTGAAGTTCTTATTGACGATGAAACACAGAAATTGCATCGGAATTAAATACAATAGGCATAATGCCGACTTAAGTACAAGATAACTGACTCTTCTTACTGTGTAAGTTTTGAACCATTCCTGTGACACTAGTTATAGAATCCTATGCTTCACTTCAGGTTTACTGTATCCCTCTGACCTTCTTATTGACGATGAAACACAGAAATTGCATCAGAATTAAATACAAAAGGCACAATGCCGACTTAAGTACAAGAAAACTGACTCTTCTTACTGTCTATGTTTGAACCATTCCTGTGACACTAGTCATAGATTCCGATGCTTCACTTCAGGTTTACTGTATCCCTCTGACCTCCTTATTGACGATGAAACACAGAAATTACATCGGAATTAAATAGAAAAGTCACAATGCCGACCTAAGTACAAGAAAACTGACTCTTCTTAATGTCTATGTTTTGAACCATTCCTGTGACACTAGTTATTGATTCCGATGCTTCACTTAAGGTTTACTGTATCCCTCTGACCATCTTCTTGACGATGAAAAACAGATATTGCATCGGAAATAAATACAAATAGCACAATGCCGACTTCATTACAAGAAAAATGATTCTTCTAAGTGTCTATGTTTTGAACCATACCTGTGACACTAGTTACAGATTCCGGTGCTTCACTTCAGGTTTACTATATACCTCTGACCTTCTTATTGACGATGAATCACAGAAATTGCATCGGAATTAAATACAAAAGGCACAATGCTGACTTAAGTACAAGAAAAATGACTCTTCTTACTGTCTATGTTTTGAACCATTCATGTGACACTAGTTATAGATTCCGATGCTTCACTTCAAATTTACTGTATCCCTCTGACCTTCTTATTGACGATGAAACACAGAAATTGCATTGGAATTAAATACAAAAGGCACAATGCTGACTTAAGTACAAGAAAACTGACTCTTCTTACTGTCTATGTTATGAACCATTCATGTGACACTAGTTATGGATTCCGATGGTTCACTTCAGGTTTACTGTATCCCTCTGACCTTCTTTTTGACGATGAAACACAAAAATTGCATCGGAATTAAATACAAAAGGCACAATGCCGACTTAAGTACAAGAAAACTGACTCTTCTTACTGTCTATGTTTTGAACCTTTCCTGTGACACTAGTTATAGATTCCGATGGTTCACTTCAGGGTTACTGTATCCCTCTGACCTTCTTATTGACGATGAAACACAGAAATTGCATCGGAATTAAATACAAAAGGCACAATGCCGACTTAAGTACAAGAAAACTGACTCTTCTTAATGTCTATGTTTTGAACCATTCCTGTGACACTAGTTATTGATTCCGATGCTTCACTTCAGGTTTACTGTATCCTTCCGGCCTTCTTATTGTCGATGAAACACAGAAATTGCATCGGAATTAAATAGAAAAGCCACAATGCCGACTTAAGTAAAAGAAAACTAACTCTTCTAACTGTCTATGTTTGAACCATTCCTGTTACACTAGTTATAGATTCCGATGCTTCACTTCAGGTTTACTGTATCCCTCTGACCTTCGTATTGACGATGAAACACACAATTTGCAACGGAATTAAATACAAAATGCACAATGCCGACTTAAGTACAAGAAAATTGACTCTTCTTACTGTCTATGTTTTGAACCATTCCTGTGACACTAGTTATAGATTCCGATGCTTCACTTCAGGTTTACTGTATCCCTCTGACCTTCTTATTGACGATGAAACACAGAAATTACATCGGAATTAAATAGAAAAGTCACAATGCCGACTTAAGTACAAGAAAACTGACTCTTCTTACTGTCTATGTCTTGAACCATTCCTGTGACACAAGTTATAGATTCCGATGCTTCACTTTAGGCTTACTGTATGCCTCTGACCATCTTCTTGACGATGAAAAACAGATATTGCTTCGGATATAAATACAAAAGGCACAATGCCGACTTAATTACAAGAAAAATGACTCTTCTTACTGTCTATGTTTTGAACCATACCTGTGACACTAGTTACAGATTCCGATGCTTCACTTCAGGTCTACTGTATACCTCTGACCTCCTTATTGACGATGAATCACAGAAATTGCATCGGAATTAAATACGAAAGGCACAATGCTGACTTAAGTACAAGAAAAATGACTCTTCTTACTGTCTATGTTTTGAACCATTCCTGTGACACTAGTTATAGATTCCGATGCTTCACGTCAAGTTTACTGTATCCCTCTGACCTTCTTATTGACGATGAAACACAGAAATTGCATTGGAATTAAATACAAAAGGCACAATGCTGACTTAAGTACAAGAAAACTGACTCTTCTTACTGTCTATGTTTTGAACCATTCATGTGACACTAGTTATGGATACCGATGCTTCACTTCAGGTTTACTGTATCCCTCTGACCTTCTTTTTGACGATGAAACACAGAAATTGCATCGCAATTAAATACAAAAGCACAATGCCGACTTAAGTACAAGAAAACTGACTCTACTTACTGTCTATGTTTTGAACCTTTCCTGTGAGACTTGTTATAGATTCCGATGGTTCACTTCAGGGTTACTGTATCCCTCTGACCTTCTTATTGACGATGAAACACAGAAATTGCATCGGAATTAAATACAAAAGGCACAATGCCGACTTAAGTACAAGAAAACTGACTCTTCTTAATGTCTATGTTTTGAACCATTCCTGTGACACTAGTTATTGATTCCGATGCTTCACTTCAGGTTTACTGTATCCTTCCGACCATCTTATTGACGATGAAACACAGAAATTGCATCGGAATTAAATAGAAAAGTCACAATGCCGACTTAAGTAAAAGAAAACTAACTCTTCTAACTGTCTGTGTCTGAACCATTCCTGTTACACTAGTTATAGATTCCGATGCTTCACTTCAGGTTTACTGTATCCCTCTGGCCTTCGTATTGACGATGAAACACACAATTTGCAACGGAATTAAATACCAAATGCACAATGCCGACTTAAGTACAAGAAAATTGACTCTTCTTACTGTCTATGTTTTGTACCATTCCTGTGACACTAGTTATAGATTCCGATGCTTCGTTTCAGGTTTACTGAATCCCTCTGACCTTCTTATTGGCGATGAATCACAGAAATCACATCGGAATTAAATATAAAAGGCACAATGCCGATTTAAGTACAAGAAAACTGACTCTTCTTACTGTCTATGATTTGAACCATTACTGTGACACTAGTTATAGATTCCGATGCTTCACTTCAGGTTCACTGTATCCCTCTGACCTTCTTTTTGACGATGAAACACAGAAATTGCATCGGAATTAAATACAAAAGGCACAATTCCGACTTAAGTACAAGAAAACTGACTCTTCTTACTGTCTATGTTTTGAACCATTCCTGTGACACTAGTTATAGATTCCGATGCTTCACTTCAGGTTTACTGTATCCCTCCGATCTTCTTATAGACGATGAAACATAGAAATTGCATCGGAATTAAATAGAAAGGGCACAATGCAGACTAAAGTACAAGTAAACTGACTCTTCTTACTGTCTATGTTTTGAACCATTCCTGTGACGCAAGTTATAGATTCCGATGCGCCACTTCAGGTTTACTGTATCCCTCTGACCTTCTTTTTGATGATGAAACACTGAAATTGCATCGGAATTAAATTCAAAATGCACAGTGCCGACTTAAGAGCAAGACAACTGACTCTTCCTACTGTCTATGTTTTGAACCATTCCTGTGACACTTGTTATAGATTCCGATGCTTCACTTCAGTTTTACTGTATGCCTCTGACCTTCTTATTGACGATGAAACACAGAAATTGCATCGGAATTAAATACAAACATCACAATGCCGACTTAAGTACAAGAAAACTGACTCTTTTTACTGTCTATGCCTTGAACCATTCCTGTGACATAAGTTATAGATTCCGATGCTTCACTTTAGGTTCACTGTATCCCTCTGACCTTCTTATTGGCGATGAAAATCAGATATTGCATCGGAAATAAATACAAAGGGCACAATGCCGACTTAATTACAAGAAAAATGACTCTTCTTACTGTCTATGTTTTGAACCATACCTGTGACACTAGTTATTGATTCCGATGCTTCACTTCAGGTTTGCTGTATCCCTCTGACCTTCTTATTGACGATGAAACACAGAAATTACATCGGAATTAGATATAAAAGGCACAATGCCGATTTAAGTACAAGAAAACTGAGTCTTCTTACTGTCTATGTTTTGAACCATTCCTGTGACACTAGTAATAGATTCCGATGTTTCACTTCAGGTTTACTGTATGCCTCTGACTTTCTTATTGACTGTGAAACACTGAAATTGTATCGGAATTAAATACAAAAGGCACAATGCCGACTTAAGTACAAGAAAACTGACTCTTGTTACTGTCTATGTTTTGAACCATTCCTGGGACACTAGTTATAAATTCCGATGCTTCACGTCAGGTTTACTGTATCCCTCTGACCTTCTTATTGACGATGAAACACAGAAATTGCAACGGAATTAAATACAAAAGGCACAATGCCGACTTAAGTACAAGAAAACTGTCTCTTCTCACTGTCTATGTTGTGAACAATTCATGTGACACTCGTTATAGATTCCGTTGCTTTACTTCAGGTTTACTGTATCCCTCTGACCTTCTTATTGACGATGAAACACAGAAATCGCTTCGGAATTAAATACAAAAGTCACAATGCCGACTTAAGTAAAAGAAAACTAACTCTTCTAACTGTCTATGTTTGAACCGTTCCTGTTACACTAGTTATAGGTTCCGATGCTTCACTTCAGGTTTACTGTATCCCTCTGACCTTCGTATTGACGATGAAACACACAATTTGCAACGGAATTAAATACAAAATGCACAATGCCGACTTAAGTACAAGAAAATTGACTCTTCTTACTGTCTATGTTTTGAACCATTCCTGTGACACTAGTTATAGATTCCGATGCTTCACTTCAGGTTTACTGTATCCCTCTGACCTTCTTATTGACGATGAAACACAGAAATTGCATCGGAATTAAATAGAAAAGTCACAATGCCGACTTAAGTACAAGAAAACTCACTCTTCTTACTGTCTATGCCTTGAACCATTCCTGTGACACAAGTTATAGATTCCGATGCTTCACTTTAGGTTTACCGTATCCCTCTGACCATCTTCTTGACGATGAAAAACAGATATTGCATCGGAAATAAATACAAAAGGCACAATGCCGACTTAATTACAAGAAAAATGACTCTTCTTACTGACTATATTTTGAACCATACCTGTGACACTAAATACAGATTCCAATGCTTCACTTCAGGTTTACTGTATACCTCTGACCTCCTTATTGACGATGAATCACAGAAATTGCATCGGAATTAAATACAAAAGGCACAATGCTGACTTAAGTACAAGAAAAATGACTCTTCTTACTGTCTATGTTTTGAACCATTCCTGTGACACTAGTTATAGATTCCGATGCTTCAGTTCAAGTTTACTGTATCCCTCTGACCGTCTTATTGACGATGAAACACAGAAATTGCATTGGAATTAAATACAAAAGGCACAATGCTGACTTAAGTACAAGAAAACTGACTCTTCTTACTGTCTATGTTTTGAACCATTCATGTGACACTAGTTATGGATTCCGATGCTTCACTTCAGGTTTACTGTATCCCTCTGACCTTCTTTTTGACGATGAAACACAGAAATTGCATCGGAATTAAATACAAAAGGCACAATGCCGACTTAAGTACAAGAAAATTGACTCTTCTTACTGTCTATGTTTTGAACCTTTCCTGTGAGACTAGTTATAGATTCCGATGGTTCACTTCAGGGTTACTGTATCCCTCTGACCTTCTTATTGACGATGAAACACAGAAACTGCATCGGAATTAAATACAAAAGGCACAATGCCGACTTAAGTACAAGAAAACTGACTCTTCTTAATGTCTATGTTTTGAACCATTCCTGTGACACTAGTTATTGATTCCGATGCCTCTCTTCAGGTTTACTGTATACTTCCGACCTTCTTATTGACGATGAAACACAGAAATTGCATCGGAATTAAATAGAAAAGTCACAATGCCGACTTAAGTAAAAGAAAACTAACTCTTCTAACTGTCTATGTTTGAACCATTCCTGTTACACTAGTTTTAGATTCCGATGCTTCACTTCAGGTTTACTGTATCCCTCTGACCTTCGTATTGACGATGAAACACACAATTTGCAACGGAATTAAATACAAAATGCACAATGCCGACTTAAGTACAAGAAAATTGACTCTTCTTACTGTCTATGATTTGAACCATTCCTGTGACACTAGTTATAGATTCCGATGCTTCACTTCAGGTTTACTGTATCGCTTCGACCTTCTTATAGACGATGAAACATAGAAATTGCTTCGGAATTAAATAGAAAAGGCACAAGATCCGACTTCAGTATAAGAAAACTGGCTCTTCTTACTGTCTATGTTTTGAACCATTCCTGTGACACTAGTTACAGATTCCGATGCTTCAATTTAGGTTTACTGTATCCCTCTGACCTTCTTATTGGCGATGAATCACAGAAATTACATCGGAATCAAATATAAAAGGCACAATGCCGATTTAAGTACAAGAAAACTGACTCTTCTTACTGTCTATGATTTGAACCATTACTGTGACACTAGTTATAGATTCCGATGCTTCACTTCAGGTTCACTGTATCCCTCTGACCTTCTTTTTGACGATGAAACACAGAAATTGCATCGGAATTAAATACAAAAGGCACAATGCCGACTTAAGTACAAGAAAACTGACTCTTCTTAATTTCTATGTTTTGAACCATTCCTGTGACAGTAGTTATTGATTCCGATGCCTCACTTCAGGTTTACTGTATATTTCCGACCTTCTTATTGACGATGAAACACAGAAATTGCATCGGAATTAAATAGAAAAGTCACAATGCCGACTTAAGTAAAAGAAAACTAACTCTTCTAACTGTCTATGTTTGAACCATTCCTGTTACACTAGTTATAGATTCCGATGCTTCACTTCAGGTTTACTGTATCCCTCTGACCTTCGTATTGACGATGAAACACACAATTTGGCAACGGAATTAAATACAAAAGGCACAATGCCGACTTAAGTACAAGAAAATTGACTCTTCTTACTGTCTATGATTTGAACCATTCCTGTGACACTAGTTATAGATTCCGATGCTTCACTTCAGGTTTACTGTATCCCTTCGACTTCTTATAGACGATGAAACATAGAAATTGCATCGGAATTAAACAGAAAAGGCACAAGATCCGACTTCAGCACAAGAAAACTGGCTCTTCTTACTGTCTATGTTTCGAACCATTCCTGTGACACTAGTTATAGATTCCGATGCTTCAATTCAGGGTTTACTGTATCCCTCTGACCTTCTTATTATCGATGAATCACAGAAATTACATCGGAATTAAATATAAAAGGCACAATGCCGATTTAAGTACAAGAAAACTGACTCTTCTTACTGTCTATGATTTGAACCATTACTGTGACACTAGGTTATAGATTCCGATGCTTCACTTTAGGTTCACTGTATCCCTCTGACCTTCTTTTTGACGATGAAACACAGAAATTGCATCGGAATTAAATACAAAAGGCACAATTCCGACTTAAGTACAAGAAAACTGACTCTTCTTACTGTCTATGTTTTGAACCATTCCTGTGACACTAGTTATAGATTCCGATGCTTCACTTCAGGTTTACTGTATCCCTCCGATCTTCTTATAGACGGTGAAACAGAAATTGCATCGGAATTAAATAGAAAGCTCACAATGCCGACTAAAGTACAAGTAAACTGACTCTTCTTACTGTCTATGTTTTGAACCATTCCTGTGACACTAGTTATAGATTCCGATGCTCCACTTCAGGTTTACTGTTTCCCTCTGACCTTCTTATTGATGATGAAACACTGAAATTGCATCGGAATTAAATACAAAATGCACAGTGCCGACTTAAGTACAAGAAAACTGACTCTTCTTACTGTCTATGTTTTGAACCATTCCTGTGACACTTGTTATAGATTCCGATGCTTCACTTCAGTTTTACTGTATGCCTCTGACCTTCTTATTGACGATGAAACACAGAAATTGCATCGGAATTAAATACAATCATCACAATGCCGACTTAAGTACAAGAAAACTGACTCTTTTTACTGTCTATGCCTTCAACCATTCCTCTGACACAAGTTACAGTTTCCGATGCTTCAATTTAGGTTTACTGTATCCCTCTGACCTTCTTATTGGCGATGAAAATCAGATATTGCATCGGAAATAAATACAAAGGGCACAATGCCGAATTAATTACAAGAAAAATGACTCTTCTTACTGTCTATGTTTTGAACCATACCTGTGACACTAGTTATTCATTCCGATGCTTCACTTCAGGTTTACTGTATCCCTCTGACCTTCTTATTGACGATGAAACACAGAAATCACATCGGAATTAGATATAAAAGGCACAACGCCGATTTAAGTACAAGAAAACTGACTCTTCTTACTGTCTATGTTTTGAACCATTCCTGTGACACTAGTAATAAATTCCGATGTTTCACTTCAGGTTTACTGTATGCCTCTGACTTTCTTATTGACTGTGAAACACTGAAATTGTATCGGAATTAAATACAAAAGGCATAATGCCGACTTAAGTACAAGAAAACTGACACTTGTTACTGTCTATGTTTTGAACCGTTCCTGGGACACTAGTTATAGATTCCGATGCTTCACGTCAGGTTTACTGTATCCCTCTGACCTTCTTATTGACGATGAAACACAGAAATTGCATCGGATTTAAATACAAAAGGCACAATGCCGACTTAAGTACAAGAAAACTGTCTCTTCTTACTGTCTATGTTGTGAACAATTCATGAGACACTCGTTATAGATTCCGTTGCTTTACTTCAAGTTTACTGTATCCCTCTGACCTTCTTATTGACGATGAAACACAGAAATTGCTTCGGAATTAAATACAAAAGGCACAATGCCGTCTTAAGTACGAGATAACTGACCCTTCTTACTGTCTGTGGTTTGAACCATTCTGTTACACTAGTTATAGATTCCGATGCTTCACTTCAGGTTTACTGTATCCCTCTGACCTTCCTATTGACAATGAAACGCAGAAATAGCATCGGAATTAAATAGAAAAAGCACAATGCCGACCTAAGTACAAGAAAACTGACTCTTCTTAATGTCTATGATTTGAACCATTCCTGTGACACTAGTTATTGATTCCGATGCTTCACTTCCGGTTTAATGTATCCCTCTGACCTTCTTATTGACGATGAAACACAGAAATTACATCGGAATTAGATATAAAAGGCACAATGCCGATTTAAGTACAAGAAAACTGACTCTTCTTACTGTCTATGTTTTGAACCATTCCTGTGACACTAGTAATAGATTCCGATGTTTCACGTCAGGTTTACTGTATGCCTCTGACTTTCTTATTGACTGTGAAACACTGAAATTGTTTCGGAATTAAATACAAGAGGCACAATGCCGACTTAAGTACTAGAAAACTGACTCTTGTTACTGTCTATGTTTTGAACCATTCCTGGGACACTAGTTATAGATTCCGATGCTTCACTTCAGGTTTACTGTATCCCTCTGACCTTCTTATTGACGATGAAACACAGAAATTGCATCGGATTTAAATACAAAAGGCACAATGCCGACTTAAGTACAAGAAAACTGTCTCTTCTTACTGTCTATGTTGTGAACAATTCATGTGACACTCGTTATAGATTCCGTTGCTTTACTTCAAGTTTACTGTATCCCTCTGACCTTCTTATTGATGATGAAACACAGAAATTGCATCGGAATTAAATACAATATGCACAATGCCGACTTAAGTACAAGATAACTGACTCTTCTTACTGTGTAAGATTTGAACCATTCCTGTGACACTAGTTATGGAATCCTATGCTTCACTCAGGTTTACTGTATCCCTCTGACCTTCTTATTGACGATGAAACACAGAAATTGCATCAGAATTAAATACAAAGGGCACAATGCCGACTTAAGGACAAGAAAACTGACTCTTCTTACTGTCTATGTTTGAACCATTCCTGTGATACTAGTCATAGATTCCGATGCTTCACTTCAGGTTTACTGTATCCCTCTGACCTTCTTATTGACGATGAAACACAGAAATTGCATCGGAATTAAATAGAAAAGTCACAATGCCGACTTAAGTACAAGAAAACTGACTCTTCTTACTGTCTATGTCTTGAACCATTCCTGTGACACAAGTTATAGATTCCGATGCTTCACTTTAGGTTTACTGTATCCCGCTGACCATCTTCTTGACGATGAAAAACAGATATTGCATCGGAAATAAATACAAACAGCACAATGCCGACTTAATTACAAGAAAAATGACTCTTCTTACTGTCTATGTTTTGAACCATACCTGTGACACTAGTTACAGATTCCGATGCTTCACTTCAGGTTTACTGTATACCTCTGACCTCCTTATTGACGATGAATCACAGAAATTGCATCGGAATTAAATACAAAAGGCACAATGCTGACTTAAGTACAAGAAAAATTACTCTTCTTACGGTCTATGTTTTGAACCATTCATGTGACACTAGCTATAGATTCCGATGCTTCACTTCAAGTTTACTGTATCCCTCTGACCTTCTTCTTGACGATGAAAAACAGATATTGCTTCGGAAATAAATACAAAAGGCACAATGCCGACTTAATTACAAAAAAACTGACTCTTCTTACTGTCTATGTTTTGAACCATACCTGTGACACTAGTTACAGATTCCGATGCTTCACTTCAGGTTTGCTGTATACCTCTGACCTCCTTATTGACGATGAATCACAGAAATTGCATCGGAATTAAATACAAAAGGCACAATGCTGACTTAAGTACAAGAAAAATTACTCTTCTTACGGTCTATGTTTTGAACCATTCATGTGACACTAGCTATAGATTCCGATGCTTCACTTCAAGTTTACTGTATCCCTCTGACCTACTTATTGACGATGAAACACAGAAATTGCATTGGAATTAAATACAAAAGGCACAATGCTGACTTAAGTACAAGAAAACTGACTCTTCTTACTGTGTAAGTTTTGAACCATTCCTGTGACACTAGTTATTGAATCCTATGCTTCACTTCAGGTTTACTGTATCGCTTTGACCTTCTTATTGACGATGAAACACAGAAATTGCATCAGAATTAAATACAAAAGGCACAATGCCGACTTCAATACAAGAAAACTGACTCTTCTTACTGTCTATGTTTGAACCATTCCTGTGACACTAGTCATAGTTTCCGATGCTTCACTTCAGGTTTACTGTTTCCCTCTGACCTTCTTATTGACGATGAAACACAGAAATTACATCGGAATTAAATAGAAAAGTCACAATGCCGACTTAAGTACAAGAAAACTGACTCTTCTTGCAGTCTATGTCTTAAACCATTCCTGTGACACAAGTTATAGACTTTAGGTTTACTGTATCCCTCTTACCATCTTCTTGACGATGAAAAACAGATATTGCATCGGAAATAAATACAAACAGCACAATGCCGACTTAATTACAAGAAAAATGACTCTTCTTACTGTCTATGTTTTGAACCATACCTGTGACACTAGTTACAGATTCCGATGCTTCACTTCAGGTTTACTGTATACCTCTGACCTCCTTATTGACGATGAATCACAGAAATTGCATCGAATTATATACAAAAGGCACAATGCTGACTTAAGTACAAGAAAAATTACTCTTCTTACGGTCTATGTTTTGAACCATTCATGTGACACTAGCTATAGATTCCGATGCTTCACTTCAAGTTTACTGTATCCCTCTGACCTTCTTATTGACGATGAAACACAGAAATTGCATTGGAATTAAATACAAAAGGCACAATGCTGACTTAAGTACAAGAAAACTGACTCTTCTTACTGTCTATGTTTTGAACCATTCATGTGACACTAGTTATGGATTCCGATGCTTCACTTCAGGTTTACTGTATCCCTCTGACCTTCTTTTTAACGATGAAACACAGAAATTGCATCGGAATTAAATACAAAAGGCACAATGCCGACTTAAGTACAAGAAAACTGACTCTTCTTACTGTCTATGTTTTAACCTTTCCTGTGACACTAGTTATAGATTCCGATGGTTCACTTCAGGGTTACTGTATCCCTCTGACCTTCTTATTGACGATGAAACACAGAAATTGCATCGGAATTAAATACAAAAGGCACAATGCCGACTTAAGTACAAGAAAACTGACTCTTCTTAATTTCTATGTATTGAACCATTCCTGTGACACTAGTTATTGATTCCGATGCTTCACTTCAGGTTTACTGTATCCTTCCGGCGTTCTTATTGACGATGAAACACAGAAATTGCATCGGAATTAAATAGAAAAGTCACAATGCCGACTTAAGTACAAGAAAACTAACTCTTCTAACTGTCTATGTTTGAACCATTCCTGTTACAGTAGTTATAGATTCCGATGCTTCACTTCAGCTTTACTGTATACCTCTGACCTTCGTATTGACGATGAAACACACAATTTGCAACGGAATTAAATTTAAAATGCACAATGCCGACTTAAGTACAAGAAAATTGACTCTTCTTACTGTCTATGTTTTGAACCATTCCTGTGACACTAGTTATAGATTCCGATGCTTCACTTCAGGTTTACTGTATCCCTCTGACCTTCTTATTGACGATGAAACACAGAAATTGCATCGGAATTAAATAGAAAAGTCACAATGCCGACTTAAGTACAAGAAAACTCACTCTTCTTACTCTCTATGTCTTGAACCATTCCTGTGACACAAGTTATAGATTCCGATGCTTCACTTTAGGTTTACTGTATCCCTCTGACCATCTTCTTGACGATGAAAAACAGATATTGCATCGGAAATAAATACAAAAGGCACAATGCCGACTTAATTACAAGAAAAATGTCTCTTCTTACTGTCTATGTTTTGAACTATACCTGTGACACTAATTACAGATTCCAATGCTTCACTTCAGGTTTACTGTATACCTCTGACCTCCTTATTGACGATGAATCACAGAAATTGCATCGGAATTAAATACAAAAGGCACAATGCTGACTTAAGTACAAGAAAAATGACTCTCCTTACTGTCTATGTTTTGAACCATTCCTGTGACACTAGTTATAGATTCCGATGCTTCACTTCAAGTTTACTGTATCCCTCTGACCTTCTTATTGACGATGAAACACAGAAATTGCATTGGAATTAAATACAAAAGGCACAATGCTGACTTAAGTACAAGAAAACTGACTCTTCTTACTGTCTATGTTTTGAACCATTCCTGTGACACTAGTTATTGATTCCGATGCCTCACTTCAGGTTTACTGTATACTTCCGACCTTCTTATTGACGATGAAACACAGAAATTGCATCGGAATTAAATAGAAAAGTCACAATGCCGACTTAAGTAAAAGAAAACTAACTCTTCTAACTGTCTATGTTTGAACCATTCCTGTTACACTAGTTATAGATTCCGATGCTTCACTTCAGGTTTACTGTATCCCTCTGACCTTCGTATTGACGATGAAACACACAATTTGCAACGGAATTAAATACAAAATGCACAATGCCGACTTAAGTACAAGAAAATTGACTCTTCTTACTGTCTATGATTTGAACCATTCCTGTGACACTAGTTATAGATTCCGGTGCTTCACTTCAGGTTTACTGTATCCCTTCGACCTTCTTATAGACGATGAAACATAGAAATTGCATCGGAATTAAATAGAAAAGGCACAAGATCCGACTTCAGCACAAGAAAACTGGCTCTTCTTACTGTCTATGTTTTGAACCATTCCTGTGACACTAGTTATAGATTCCGATGTTTCAATTTAGGTTTACTGTATCCCTCTGACCTTCTTATTGGCGATGAATCACAGAAATTACATCGGAATTAAATATAAAAGGCACAATGCCGATTTAAGTACAAGAAAACTGACTCTTCTTACTGTCTATGATTTGAACCATTACTGTGACACTAGTTATAGATTCCGATGCTTCACTTCAGGTTCACTGTATCCCTCTGACCTTCTTTCTGACGATGAATCACAGAAATTGCATCAGAATTGAATACAAAAGGCACAATGCCGACTTAAGTACAAGAAAACTGACTCTTCTTAATGTCTATGTTTTGAACCATTCCTGTGACACTAGTTATTGATTACGATGCCTCACTTCAGGTTTACTGTATACTTCCGACCTTCTTATTGACGATGAAACACAGAAATTGCATCGGAATTAAATGGAAAAGTCACAATGCCGACTTAAGTAAAAGAAAACTAACTCTTCTAACTGTCTATGTTTGAACCATTCCTGTTACACTAGTTATAGATTCCGATGCTTCACTTCAGGTTTACTGTGTCCCTCTGACCTTCGTACTGACGATGAAACACACAATTTGCAGCGGAATTAAATACGAAATGCACAATGCCGACTTAAGTACAAGAATATTGACTCTTCTTACTGTCTATGATTTGAACCATTCCTGTGACACTAGTTATAGATTCCGATGCTTCACTTCAGGTTTACTGTATCCCTTCGACCTTCTTATAGACGATGATACATAGAAATTGCATTGGAATTAAATAGAAAAGGCACAAGATCCGACTTCAGCACAAGAAAACTGGCTCTTCTCACTGTCTATGTTTTGAACCATTCCTGTGACACTAGTTATAGATTCCGATGCTTCTATTCAGGTTTACTGTATCCCTCTGACCTTCTTATTGGCGATGAATCACAGAAATTACATCGGAATTAAATATAAAAAGCACAATGCCGATTTAAGTACAAGAAAACTGACTTTTCTTACTGTCTATGATTTGAACCATTACTGTGACACTAGTTATAGATTCCGATGCTTCACTTCAGGTTCACTGTATCCCTCTGACCTTCTTTTTGACGATGAAACACAGAAATTGCATCGGAATTAAATACAAAAGGCACAATTCCGACTTAAGTACAAGAAAACTGACTCTTCTTACTGTCTATGTTTTGAACCATTCCTGTGACACTAGTTATAGATTCCGATGCTTCACTTCAGGTTTACTGTATCCCTCCGATCTTCTTATAGACGATGAAACATAGAAATTGCATCGGAATTAAATAGAAAGGGCACAATGCCGACTAAAGTACAAGTCAACTGACTCTTCTTACTGTCTATGCTTTGAACCATTCCTGTGACACTAGTTATAGATTCCGATGCTCCACTTCAGGTTTACTGTATCCCTCTGACCTTCTTATTGATGATTAAACACTGAAATTGCATCGGAATTAAATACAAAATGCACAGAGCCGACTTATGTACAAGAAAACTGACTCTTCTTACTGTCTATGTTTTGAACCATTCCTGTGACACTTGTTATAGATTCCGATGCTTCACTTCAGTTTTACTGTATGCCTCTGTCCTTCTTATTGACGATGAAACACAGAAATTGCATCGGAATTAAATACAAACATCACAATGCCGACTTAAGTACAAGAAAACTGACTCTTTTTACTGTCTATGCCTTGAACCATTCCTCTGACACAAGTTACAGTTTCCGATGCTTCAATTTAGGTTTACTGTATCCCTCTGACCTTCTTATTGGCGATGAAAATCAGATATTGCATCGGAAATAAATACAAAGGGCACAATGCCGACTTAATTACAAGAAAAATGACTCTTCTTACTGTCTATGTTTTGAACCATACCTGTGACACTAGTTATTGATTCCGATGCTTCACTTCAGGTTTACTGAATCCCTCTGACCTTCTTATTGACGATGAAACACAGAAATTGCTTCGGAATTAAATACAAAAGGCACAATGCTGTCTTAAGTACGAGATAACTGACCCTTCTTACTGTCTGTGGTTTGAACCATTCCTGTTACACTAGTTATAGATTCCGATGCTTCACTTCAGGTTTACTGTATCCCTCTGACCTTCCTATTGACGATGAAACGCAGAAATAGCATCGGAATTAAATAGAAAAAGCACAATGCCGACCTAAGTACAAGAAAACTGACTCTTCTTAATGTCTATGATTTGATCCATTCCTGTGACACTAGTTATTGATTCCGATGCTTCACTTCCGGTTTACTGTATCCCTCTGACCTTCTTATTGACGATGAAACACAGAAATTACATTGGAATTAGATATAAAAGGCACAATGCCGATTTAAGTACAAGAAAACTGACTCTTCTTACTGTCTATGTTTTGAACCATTCCTGTGACACTAGTAATAGATTCCGATGTTTCACTTCAGGTTTACTGTATGCCTCTGACTTTCTTATTGACTGTGAAACACTGAAATTGTATCGGAATTAAATACAAGAGGCACAATGCCGACTTAAGTACAAGAAAACTGACTCTTGTTACTGTCTATGTTTTGAACCATTCCTGGGACACTAGTTATAGATTCCGATGCTTCACTTCAGGTTTACTGTATCCCTCTGACCTTCTTATTGACGATGAAACACAGAAATTGCATCGGATTTAAATACAAAAGGCACAATGCCGACTTAAGTACAAGAAAACTGTCTCTTCTTACTGTCTATGTTGTGAACAATTCATGTGACACTCGTTATAGATTCCGTTGCTTTACTTCAAGTTTACTGTATCCCTCTGACCTTCTTATTGACGATGAAACACAGAAATTGCTTCGGAATTAAATACAAAAGGCACAATGCCGTCTTAAGTACGAGATAACTGACCCTTCTTACTGTCTGTGGTTTGAACCATTCCTGTTACACTAGTTATAGATTCCGATGCTTCACTTCAGGTTTACTGTATCCCTCTGACCTTCCTATTGACGATGAAACGCAGAGATAGCATCGGAATTAAATAGAAAAGGCACAATGCCGACCTATGTACAAGAAAACTGACTCTTCTTAATGTCTATGATTTGAACCATTCCTGTGACACTAGTTATTGATTCCGATGCTTCACTTCCGGTTTACTGTATCCCTCCGACCGTCTTATTGACGATGAAACACAGAAATTGCATCGGAATTAAATAGAAAAGTCACAATGCCGACTTAAGTACAAGAAAACTAACTCTTCTAACTGTCTATGTTTGAACCATTCCTGTTACACTAGTTATAGATTCCGATGCTTCACTTCAGCTTTACTGTATCCCTCTGACCTTCGTATTGACGATGAAACACACAATTTGCAACGGAATTAAATACAAAATGCACAATGCCGACTTAAGTACAAGAAAATTGACTCTTCTTACTGTCTATGTTTTGAACCATTCCTGTGACACTAGTTATAGATTCCGATGCTTCACTTCAGGTTTACTGTATCCTTCTGAAGTTCTTATTGACGATGAAACACAGAAATTGCATCGGAATTAAATACAATAGGCACAATGCCGACTTAAGTACAAGATAACTGACTCTTCTTACTGTGTAAGATTTGAACCATTCTTGTGACACTAGTTATAGAATCCTATTCCTCACTTCAGGTTTACTGTATCCCTCTGACCTTCTTCTTCTTCTTCTTCTTCGGTTATCAACCCACAGGTTGGTTGGCAGCAGCACGCCATTCCGTTCTTTTGTCAACTTTCTTCTTCATATCTGCATAGGTCTGGCACCCGATGTCATTTATTACTTGTTGAATGTAGCTTAATCTAGGTCGTCCTCGGCGAGTTCTTCCTTCAATGATTCCTTCTAATATTCTCTTAATGAAATTGTTATGCCGTAAAATGTGACCTATGAAGGTTATTCTTCTTTTCTGTATATTTCGCCAAAGAGATCTGTTTTCTTTCACTCTTCTGAGGACATCTTCGTTTGTAGCCTTGTCTCGCCAGCTGATTTTTTCCATTCTCCGGTAGCACCACATTTCGAATGCCTCTAATCTTCTCTTTTCTTCTTTTCCACTAGTCCAAGTTTCACATCCGTAAAGGGCTGTACTCCACACATAGGTTTTCATGACTCTCTTTCTTACGTCTAAACTAACATTTCTACTCGTCAGTAAGTTTCTTTTTCCATTGAATGCTATTTTGGCAAGTTGTATTCTGTTTTTAATGTCACTTTTGCTCCTTCCATCTGCTGTTATTTTGCTACCTAAGTAGTTAAATTCTGTAACCTGCCCTAGTTTCTCTCCCTTTATTGTTATTCGTATGGGTTCATTGTAGTTCAGGGCGCCACTCACCATCACTTTAGTCTTTTTCTTATTTATTTTCATTCCATACTGTTCTTTTAAGGTGTTTTCCATTTCATTGAGTGCGGCTTCTAAATCTTCTTTCCTTTCTGTAATTATGGCGATATCATCTGCATATCGCAACATATCTATTTTCATTCCGTTAAGTTTTATTCCTACTTCAATATTCTCTCTTATTTTGTCTATTGCTTCTTGGATATATGCGTTGAAAATTACTGGAGATAGTGGGCATCCCTGTCTCACTCCTTTCCTTATTCTTGCTGTTTCTTCTTTGTTTTCCTTCTTAACTAAGGCTGTTTCATTTTGGTATATTTTAAAGATTATCCTTCTATCATTGTATTTCAGACCAGCCTTCTTCAGAATTCTAAACATTTCTGGCCATACAACATTGTCAAATGCCTTTTCGAGGTCTACGAAGGCTATAAATACTTGTTTGTTTTTGGAAATTTGTTTCTCAATTATTAGTCTTAAAGATAAGATTGCTTCCCTCGTCCCTACACCGCTTCTAAAACCGAATTGGTCTTCACTTAGAGTGCTATTGACGATGAAACACAGAAATTGCATCAGAATTAAATACAAAGGGCACAATGCCGACTTAAGGACAAGAAAACTGACTCTTCTTACTGTCTATGTTTGAACCATTCCTGTGATACTAGTCATAGATTCCGATGCTTCACTTCAGGTTTACTGTATCCCTCTGACCTTCTTATTGACGATGAAACACAGAAATTGCATCGGAAGTAAATAGAAAAGTCACAATGCCGACTTAAGTACAAGAAAACTGACTCTTCTTACTGTCTATGTCTTGAATCATTCCTGTGACACAAGTTATAGATTCCGATGCTTCACTTTAGGTTTACTGTATCCCGCTGACCATCTTCTTGACGATGAAAAACAGATATTGCATCGGAAATAAATACAAAAGGCACAATGCGAACTTAATTACAAGAAAAATGACTCTTCTTACTGTCTATGTTTTGAACCATTCCTGTGACACTAGTTACAGATTCCGATGCTTCACTTCAGGTTTACTGTATACCTCTGACCTCCTTATTGACGATGAATCACAGAAATTGAATCGGAATTAAATACAAAAGGCACAATGCTGACTTAAGTACAAGAAAAATGACTCTTCTTACTGTCTATGTTTTGAACCATTCATGTGACACTAGTTATAGATTCCGATGCTTCACTTCAAGTTTACTGTATCCCTCTGACCTTCCTATTGACGATGAAACACAGAAATTGCATTGGAATTAAATACAAAAGGCACAATGATGACTTAAGTACAAGAAAACTGACTCTTCTTACTGTCTATGTTTTGAACCATTCATGTGACACTAGTTATGGATTCCGATGCTTCACTTCAGGTTTACTGTATCCCTCTGACCTTCTTTTTGACGATGAAACAAAGAAATTGCATCGGAATTAAATACAAAAGGCACAATGCCGACTTAAGTACAAGAAAACTGACTCTTCTTACTGTCTATGTTTTGAACCATTCCTGTGACACTAGTGATAGATTCCGATGGTTCACTTCAGGGTTACTGTATCCCTCTGAGCTACTTATTGACGATGAAACACAGAAATTGCATCGGAATTAAATACAAAAGGCACAATGCCGACTTAAGTACAAGAAAACTGACTCTTCTTACTGTCTATGCTTTGAACCATTCCTGTGACACTAGTTATTGATTCCGATGCTTCACTTCAGGCTCACTGTATCCCTCTGACCTTCTTATTGACGATGAAACACCGAAATTGCATCGGAATTAAATACAATTGGCACAATGCCGACTTAAGTACAAGAAAACTGCCTCTTCTTACTGTCTATGTTTTGAACAATTCATGTGACACTCGTTATAGATTCCGATGCTTTACTTCAGGTTTACTGTATCCCTCTGACCTTCTTATTGACGATGAAACACAGAAATTGCTTCGGAATTAAATACAAAAGGCACAATGCCAACTTAAGTACAAGATAACTGACTCTTCTTGCTGTCAATATTTTGAACCATTCCTGTGACACTAGTTATAGATTCCGATGCTTCACTTCAGGTTTACTGTATCCCTTCGACCTTCTTATAGACGATGATACATAGAAATTGCATCGGAATTAAATAGAAAAGGCACAAGGCCGACTTCAGTACAAGAAAACTGACTCTTCTTATTGTCTATGTTTTGAACCATTACTGTGACACTAGTTATAGATTCCGATGCTTCACTTCAGGTTCACTGTATCCCTCTGACCTTCTATTTGACGATGAAACAAAGAAATTGCATCGGAATGAAATACAAAAGTCACAATTCCGACTTAAGTACGAGAAAACTGACTCTTCTTACTGTCTATGTTTTGAACCATTCCTGTGACACTAGTTATAGATTCCGATGCTTCACTTCAGGTTTACTGTATCCCTCCGACCTTTTATAGACGATGAAACATAGAAATTGGATCGGAATTAAATAGAAAAGGCACAATGCCGACTTAAGTACAAGTAAACTGACTCCTCTTACTGTCTATGTTTTGAACCATTCCTGTGACACTAGTTATAGATTCCGATGCTCCACTTCAGGTTTACTGTATCCCTCTGACCTTCTTATGGATGATGAAACACTGAAATTGCGTCGGAATTAAATACAAAATGCACAGTGCCGACTTAAGTACAAGAAAACTGACTCTTCTTACTGTCTATGTTTTGAACCATTCCTGTGACACTTGTTATAGATTCCGATGCTTCACTTCAGTTTTACTGTATGCCTCTGACCTTCTTATTGTCGATGAAACACAGAAATTGCATCGGAATTAAATACAAACATCACAATGCCGACTTAAGTACAAGAAAACTGACACTTCTTACTGTCTATGTTTTGAACCATTAATGTGACACTAGTTATAGATTCTGATGCTTCACTTCAGGTTTACTGTATCCCTCTGACCTTCTTATTAACGATGAAACACAGAAATTACATCGGAATTAAATAGAAAAGTCACAATGCCGACTTAAGTACAAGGAAACTGACTCTTCTTACTGTCTATGTCTTGAATCATTCCTGTGACACAAGTTATAGATTCCGATGCTTCACTTTAGGTTTACTGTATCCCTCTGACCTTCTTATTGGCGGTGAAAAACAGATATTGCATCGGAAATAAATACAAAGGGCACAATGCCGACTTAATTACAAGAAAATCGACTCTTCTTACTGTCTATGTTTTGAACCATACCTGTGACACTAGTTACAGATTCCGATGCTTCACTTCAGGTTTACTGTATACCTCTGACCTTCTTATTGGCGATGAATCACAGAAATTGCATCGGAATTAAATACAAAAGGCACAATGCTGACTTAAGTACAAGAAAAATGACTCTTCTTACTGTCTATGTTTTGAACCATTCATGTGACACTAGTTATAGATTCCGATGCTTCACTTCAAGTTTACTGTATCCCTCTGACCTTCTTATTGACGATGAAACACAGAAATTGCATCGGAATTAAATACAAAAGGCACAAGGCCGACTTCAGTACAAGAAAATTGACTCTTCTTACTGTCTATGTTTTGAACCATTCCTGTGACACTAGTTATAGATTCCGATGCTTCACTTCAGGTTTACTGTATCCCTCTGACCTTCTTATTGACGATGAAACACAGAAATTACATCGGAATTAGATATAAAAGGCACTATGCCGATTTAAGTACAAGAAAACTGACTCTTCTTACTGTATATGTTTTGAACCATTACTGTGACACTAGTTACAGATTCCGATCCTTCACTTCAGGTTCACTGTATCCCTCTGACCTTCTTTTTGACGATGAAGCACAGAAATTGCATCGGAATTAAATACAAAAGGCACAATTCCGACCTAAGTACAAGAAAACTGACTCTTCTTACTGTCTATGTTTTGAACCATTCCTGTGACACTAGTTATAGATGCCGATGCTTCACTTCAGGTTTACTGTATGCCTCTGACTTTCTTATTGACTATGAAACACTGAAAAAGCATCGGAATTAAATACAAGTGGCACAATGCCGACTTCACTACAAGAAGACAGACTCTTCTTTCTGTCTATGTTTTGAACCATTCCTGTGACACTAGTTATAGATTCCGATGCTTCACTTGAGGTTTACTGTATCCCTCTGACCTTCTTATTGACGATGAAACACAGAAGTTGCATCGGAATTAAATACAAAAGGCACAATGCCGATTTAAGTACAAGAAAACTGACTCCTCTTACTGTCTACGTTTTGAACCATTCCTGTGACACCAGTTATAGATTCCGATGCTTCACTTCAGGTTTACTGTATGCCTCTGACCTTCTTAGTGACGACGAAACACAGAATTTACTTCGGAATTAAATACAAAAGGCACAATACCGACTTAAGTACAAGAAAACTGACTCTGCTTATTGTCTATGTATTGAACCATTTCTGTGACACTAGTTATAGATTCCGATGCTTCACTTCAGGTTTACTGTATCCCTCTGACCTTCTTATTGACGATGATACACAGAAATTGCATTTGAATCAAATACAAAAGGCACAATGCTGACTTAAGAACAAGAAAACTGAATCTTCTTACTGTCTATGTTTTGAACCATTCATGTGACAGTAGTTATGGATTCCGATGCTTCACTTCAGGTTTACTGTATCCCTCTGACCTTCTTTTTGACGATGAAACACAGAAATTGCATCAGAATTAAATACAAAAGGCACAATGCCGACTTAAGTACAAGAAAACTGACTCTTCTTACTGTCTATGTTTTGAACCATTCCTGTGACACTAGTTATAGATTCCGATGCTTCACTTCAGGGTTACTGTATCCCTCTGACCTTCCTATTGACGATGAAACACAGAAATTGCATCGGAATTAAATACAAAAGGCACAATGCCGACTTAAGTACAAGAAAACTGACTCTTCTTACTGTCTATGTTTTGAACCATTCCTGTGACACTAGTTATAGATTCCGATGCTTCACTTCAGTTTCACTGTATCCCTCTGACCTTCTTATTGACGATGAAACACCGAAATTGCATCGGAATTAAATACAAAAGGCACAACGCCGACTTAAGTACAAGAAAACTGACTCTTCTTACTGTCTATGTTTTGAACCATTCATGTGACACTCGTTATAGATTCCGATGCTTTACTTCAGGTTTACTGTATCCCTCTGACATTCTTATTGACGATGAAACACAGACATTGCTTCGGCATTAAATACAAAAGGCACAATGCCGACTTAAGTACAAGATAACTGACTCTTCTTCTGTCAATGCTTTGAACCATTCCTGTGACACTACTTATAGATTCCGATGCTTCACTTCAGGTTTACTGTATCCCTCCGACCTTCTAATAGACGATGACACATAGACATAGCATCGGAATTATAGAGAAAAGGCACAATGCCGACTTAAGTACAAGTAAACTGACTCTTCTTACTGTCTATGTTTTGAACCATTCCTGTGACACTAGTTATAGATTCCGATGCTCCACTTCAGGTTTACTGTATCCCTCTGACCTTCTTATTGATGATGAAACACTGAAATTGCATCGGAATTAAATACAAAATGCACAGTGCCGACTTAAGTACAAGAAAACTGACTCTTCTTACTGTCTATGTTTTGAACCATTCCTGTGACACTTGTTATAGATTCCGATGCTTCACTTCAGTTTTACTGTATGCCTCGGACCTTCTTATTGACGATGAAACACAGAAATTGAATCGGAATTAAATACAAACATCACAATGCCGACTTAAGTACAAGAAAACTGACTCTTCTTACTGTCAATGTTTTGAACCATTCCTGTGACACTAGTTATAGATTCTGATGCTTCATTTCAGGTTTACTGTATCCCTCTGACCTTCTTATTGACGATGAAACACAGAAATTGCATCGGAATTAAATAGAAAAGTCACAATGCCGACTTAAGTACAAGAAAACTGACTTTTTTTACTGTCTATGCCTTTACCCATTCCTGTGACACAAGTTATAGATTCCGATGCTTCACTTCAGGTTTACTGTATCCCTCTGACCTTCTTATTGACGATGAAACACAGAAATTACATCGGAATTAGATATAAAAGGCACAATGCCGATTTAAGTACAAGAAAACTGACTCTTCTTACTGTCTATGTTTTGAACCATTCCTGTGACACTAGTAATAGATTCCGATGTTTCACTTCAGGTTTACTGTATGCCTCTGACTTTCTTATTGACTGTGAAACACTGAAATTGTATGGGAATTAAATACAAAAGGCACAATGCCGACTTAAGTACAAGAAAACTGACTCTTGTTACTGTCTATGTTTTGAACCATTCCTGGGACACTAGTTATAGATTCCGATGCTTCACGTCAGGTTTACTGTATCCCTCTGACCTTCTTATTGACGATGACACACAGAAATTGCATCGGAATTAAATACAAAAGGCACAATGCCGACTTAAGTACAAGAAAACTGTCTCTTCCTACTGTCTATGTTGTGAACAATTCATGTAACACTCGTTATAGATTCCGTTGCTTTACATCAGGTTTCCTGTATCCCTCTGACCTTCTTATTGACGATGAAACACAGAAATTGCTTCGGAATTAAATACAAAAGGCACAATGCCGTCTTAAGTACGAGATAACTGACCCTTCTTACTGTCTGTGGTTTGAAACATTCCTGTTACACTAGTTATAGATTCCGATGCTTCACTTCAGGTTTACTGTATCCCTCTGACCTTTCTATTGACGATGAAACACAGAAATTGCATCGGAATTAAATAGAAAAGGCACAATGCCGACCTAAGTACAAGGAAACTGACTCTTCTTAATGTCTATGTTTTGAACCATTCCTGTGACACTAGTTATTGATTCCGATACTTCACTTCAGGTTTACTGTATCCCCCCGACCTTCTTATTGCCGATGAAACACAGAAATTGCATCGGAATGAAATAGAAAAGTCACAATGCAGACTTAAGTACAGGAAAACTAACTCTTCTAACTGTCTATGTTTGAACCATTCCTGTTACACTAGTTATAGATTCCGATGCTTCACTTCAGGTTTACTGTATCGCTCTGACCTTCGTATTGACGATGAAACACACAATTTGCAACGGAATTAAATACAAAATGCACAATGCCGACTTAAGTACAAGAAAATTGACTCTTCTTACTGTCTATGTTTTGAACCTTTCCTGTGACACTAGTTATAGATTCCGATGCTTCACTTCAGGTTTACTGTATCCTTCTGAAGTTCTTATTGACGATGAAACACAGAAATTGCATCGGAGTTAAATACAATAGGCACAATGCCGACTTAAGTACAAGAAAACTGACTCCTCTTACTGTCTACGTTTTGAACCATTCCTGTGACACCAGTTATAGATTCCGATGCTTCACTTCAGGTTTACTGTATGCCTCTGACCTTCTTAGTGACGACGAAACACAGAATTTACTTCGGAATTAAATACAAAAGGCACAATACCGACTTAAGTACAAGAAAACTGACTCTGCTTATTGTCTATGTATTGAACCATTTCTGTGACACTAGTTATAGATTCCGATGCTTCACTTCAGGTTTACTGTATCCCTCTGACCTTCTTATTGACGATGAAACACAGAAATTGCATCAGAATTAAATACAAAAGGCACAATGCCGACTTAAGTACAAGAAAACTGACTCTTCTTACTGTCTATGTTTGAACCATTCCTGTGACACTAGTCATAGATTCCGATGCTTCACTTCAGGTTTACTGTATCCCTCCGACCTTCTTATTGACGATGAAACACAGAAATTGCATCGGAATTAATTAGAAAAGTCACAATGCCGATTTAAGTACAAGAAAACTGACTCTTCTTACTGTCTATGACTTGAACCACTCCTGTGACACAAGTTATAGATTCCGAAGCTTCACTTTAGGTTTACTGTATCCCGTTGACCATCTTCTTGACGATGAAAAACAGATATTGCATCGGAAATAAATACAAAAGTCACAATGCCGACTTAATTACAAGAAAAATGACTCTTCTTACTGTCTATGTTTTGAACCATACCTGTGACACTAGTTACAGATTCCGATGCTTCACTTCAGGTTTACTGTATACCTCTGACCTCCTTATTGACGATGAATCACAGAAATTGCATCGGAATTAAATACAAAAGGCACAATGCTGACTTAAGTACAAGAAAAATGACTCTTCGTACTGTCTATGTTTTGAACCATTCATGTGACACTAGTTATAGATTCCGATGCTTCACTTCAAGTTTACTGTATCCCTCTGACCTTCTTATTGACGATGAAACACAGAAATTGCATTGGAATTAAATACAAAAGGCACAATGCTGCCTGAAGTACAAGAAAACTGACTCTTCTAACTGTCTATGTTTTGAACCATTCATGTGACACTAGTTATGGATTCCGATGCTTCACTTCAGGTTTACTGTATCCCTCTGACCTTCTTTTTGACGATGAAACACAGAAATTGCATCGGAATTAAATACAAAAGGCACAATGCCGACTTAAGTACAAGAAAACTGACTCTTCTTACTGTCTATGCTTTGAACCATTCCTGTGACACTAGTTATAGATTCCGATGCTTCACTTCAGGTTCACTGTATCCCTCTGACCTTCATATTGACGATGAAACACCGAAATTGCATCGGAATTAAATACAAAAGGCACAATGCCGACTTAAGTACAAGAAAACTGCCTCTTCTTACTGTCTATGTTTTGAACTATTCATGTGACTCTCGTTATAGATTCCGATGCTTTACTTCAGGTTTACTGTATCCCTTCAACCTTCTTATAGACGATGAAACATGGAAATTGCATCGGAATTAAGTAGAAAAGGCACAAGGCCGACTTAAGTACAAGAGAACAAAAGGCACAATTCCGACTTAAGTACAAGAAAAATGACTCTTCTTACTGTCTATGTTTTGAACCATTCCTGTGACACTAGTTATAGATTCCGATGCTTCACTTCAGGTTTACTGTATCCCTCCGACCTTCTTATAGACGATGAAACATAGAAATTGCATCGGAATTAAATAGAAAAGGCACAATGCCGACTTAAGTACAAGTACACTGTCTCCTCTTACTGTCTATGTTTTGAACCATTCCTGTGACACTAGTTATAGATTCTGATGCTTCATTTCAGGTTTACTGTATCCCTCTGACCTTCTTATTGACGATGAATCACAGAAATTACATCGGAATTAAATATAAAAGGCACAATGCCGATTTAAGTACAAGAAAACTGACTCTTCTTAGTGTCTATGTTTTGAACCATTACTGTGACACTATTTATAGATTCCGATGCTTCACTTCAGGTTCACTGTACCCTTCTGACCTTCTTTTTGATAATGAAACAAAGTAATTGCAACGGAATTAAATACAAAAGGCACAATTCCGACTTAAGTACAAGAAAACCGACTCGTCTTACTGTCTATGTTTTGAACCATTCCTGTGACACTAGTTATAGATTCCGATGCTTCACTTCAGGTTTACTGTATCCCTCCGACCTTCTTATAGACGATGAAACATAGAAAATGCATCGGAATTAAATAGAAAAGGCACAATGCCGACTTAAGTACAAGTACACTGACTCCTCTTACTGTCTATGTTTTGAACCATTCCTGTGACACTAGTTATAGATTCCGATGCTCCACTTCAGGTTTACTGTATCCCTCTGACCTTCTTATTGATGATGAAACACTGAAATTGCATCGGAATTAAATACAAAATGCACAGTGCCGACTTAAGTACAAGAAAACTGACTCTTCTTACTGTCTATGTTTTGAACCATTCCTGTGACACTAGTGATAGATTCCGATGGTTCACTTCGGGGTTACTGTATCCCTCTGACCTTCTTATTGACGGTGAAACACAGAAATTGCATCGGAATTAAATACAAAAGGCACAATGCCGACTTAAGTACAAGAAAACTGACTCTTCTTACTGTCTATGCTTTGAACCATTCCTGTGACACTAGTTATAGATTCCGATGCATCACTTCAGGTTCACTGTATCCCTCTGACCTTCTTATTGACGATGAAACACCGAAATTGCATCGGAATTAAATACAAAAGGCACAATGCCGACTTAAGTACAAGAAAACTGACTCTTCTTACTGTCTATGTTTTGAACCATTCATGTGATACTCGTTATAGATTCCGATGCTTTACTTCAGGTTTACTGTATCCCTCTGACCTTCTTATTGACGATGATACACAGAAATTGCATTGGAATCAAATACAAAAGGCACAATGCTGACTTAAGAACAAGAAAACTGAATCTTCTTACTGTCTATGTTTTGAACCATTCATGTGACACTAGTTATGGATTCCGATGCTTCACTTCAGGTTTACTGTATCCCTCTGACCTTCTTTTTGACGATGAAACACAGAAATTGCATCGGAATTAAATACAAAAGGCACAATGCCGACTTAAGTACAAGATAACTGACTCTTCTTACTGTCTATGTTTTGAACCATTCCTGTGACACTAGTTATAGATTCCGATGCTTCACTTCAGTTTCACTGTATCCCTCTGACCTTCTTATTGACGATGAAACACCGAAATTGCATCGGAATTAAATACAAAAGGCACAACGCCGACTTAAGTACAAGAAAACTGACTCTTCTTACTGTCTATGTTTTGAACCATTCATGTGACACTCGTTATAGATTCCGATGCTTTACTTCAGGTTTAGTGTATCCCTCTGACATTCTTATTGACGATGAAACACAGACATTGCTTCGGCATTAAATACAAAACGCACAATGCCGACTTAAGTACAAGATAACTGACTCTTCTTCTGTCAATGCTTTGAACCATTCCTGTGACACTACTTATAGATTCCGATGCTTCACTTCAGGTTTACTGTATCCCTCCGACCTTCTAATAGACGATGAAACATAGACATAGCATCGGAATTATAGAGAAAAGGCACAATGCCGGCTTAAGTACAAGTAAACTGACTCTTCTTACTGTCTATGTTTTGAACCATTCCTGTGACACTAGTTATAGATTCCGATGCTCCACTTCAGGTTTACTGTATCCCTCTGACCTTCTTATTGATGATGAAACACTGAAATTGCATCGGAATTAAATACAAAATGCACAGTGCCGACTTAAGTACAAGAAAACTGACTCTTCTCACTGTCTATGTTTTGAACCATTCCTGTGACACTTGTTATAGATTCCGGTGCTTCACTTCAGTTTTACTGTATGCCTCGGACCTTCTTATTGACGATGAAACACAGAAATTGAATCGGAATTAAATACAAACATCACAATGCCGACTTAAGTACAAGAAAAGTGACTCTTCTTACTGTCAATTTTTTGAACCATTCCTGTGACACTAGTTATAGATTCTGATGCTTCATTTCAGGTTTACTGTATCCCTCTGACCTTCTTATTGACGATGAAACACAGAAATTGCATCGGAATTAAATAGAAAAGTCACAATGCCGACTTAAGTACAAGAAAACTGACTTTTTTTACTGTCTATGTCTTTACCCATTGCTGTGACACAAGTTATAGATTCCGATGCTTCACTTCAGGTTTACTGTATCCCTCTGACCTTCTTATTGACGATGAAACACAGATATTACATCGGAATTAGATATAAAAGGCACAATGCCGACTTAAGTACAAGAAAACTGACTCTTCTTACTGTCTATGTTTTGAACCATTCCTGTGACACTAGTAATAGATTCCGATGTTTCACTTCAGGTTTACTGTATGCCTCTGACGTTCGTATTGACTGTGAAACACTGAAATTGCATCGGAATTAAATACAAAAGGCACAATGCCGACTTAAGTACAAGAAAACTGACTCTTCTTACTGTCTATGCTTTGAACCATTCCTGTGACACTAGTTATAGATTCCGATGCTTCACTTCAGGTTCACTGTATCCCTCTGACCTTCATATTGACGATGAAACACCGAAATTGCATCGGAATTAAATACAAAAGGCACAATGCCGACTTAAGTACAAGAAAACTGACTCTTCTTACTGTCTATGTTTTGAACTATTCATGTGACTCTCGTTATAGATTTCGATGCTTTACTTCAGGTTTACTGTATCCCTCTGACCTTCTTATTGACGATGAAACACAGAAATTGCTTCGGAATTAAATACAAAAGGCACAATGCCGACTTAACTACAAGATAACTGACTCTTCATACTGTCAATGTTTTGAACCATTCCTGTGACACTAGTTATAGATTCCGATGCTTTACTTCAGGTTTACTGTATCCCTTCAACCTTCTTATAGACGATGAAACATGGAAATTGCATCGGAATTAAGTAGAAAAGGCACAAGGCCGACTTAAGTACAAGAAAACAAAAGGCACAATTCCGACTTAAGTGCAAGAAAACTGACTCTTCTTACTGTCTATGTTTTGAACCATTCCTGTGACACTAGTTATAGATTCCGATGCTTCACTTCAGGTTTACTGTATCCCTCCGACCTTCTTATAGACGATGAAACATAGAAATTGCATCGGAATTAAATAGAAAAGGCACAATGCCGACTTAAGTACAAGTACACTGACTCCTCTTACTGTCTATGTTTTGAACCATTCCTGTGACACTAGTTATAGATTCTGATGCTTCATTTCAGGTTTACTGTATCCCTCTGACCTTCTTATTGACGATGAATCACAGAAATTACATCGGAATTAAATATAAAAGGCACAATGCCGATTTAAGTACAAGAAAACTGACTCTTCTTAGTGTCTATGTTTTGAACCATTACTGTGACACTATTTATAGATTCCGATGCTTCACTTCAGGTTCACTGTACCCCTCTGACCTTCTTTTTGATAATGAAACAAAGTAATTGCAACGGAATTAAATACAAAAGGCACAATTCCGACTTAAGTACAAGAAAACCGACTCTTCTTACTGTCTATGTTTTGAACCATTCCTGTGACACTAGTTATAGATTCCGATGCTTCACTTCAGGTTTACTGTATCCCTCCGACCTTCTTATAGACGATGAAACATAGAAAATGCATCGGAATTAAATAGAAAAGGCACAATGCCGACTTAAGTACAAGTACACTGACTCCTCTTACTGTCTATGTTTTGAACCATTCCTGTGACACTAGTTATAGATTCCGATGCTCCACTTCAGGTTTACTGTATCCCTCTGACCTTCTTATTGATGATGAAACACTGAAATTGCATCGGAATTAAATACAAAATGCACAGTGCCGACTTAAGTACGAGAAAACTGACTCTTCTTACTGTCTATGTTTTGAACCTCTCATGTGATACTCGTTATAGATTCCGATGCTTTACTTCAGGTTTACTGTATCCCTCTGACCTTCTTATTGACGATGATACACAGAAATTGCATTGGAATCAAATACAAAAGGCACAATGCTGACTTAAGAACAAGAAAACTGAATCTTCTTACTGTCTATGTTTTGAACCATTCATGTGACACTAGTTATGGATTCCGATGCTTCACTTCAGGTTTACTGTATCCCTCTGACCTTCTTATTGACGATGAAACACAGAAATTGCATCGGAATTAAATACAAAAGGCACAATGCCGACTTAAGTACAAGAAAACTGACTCTTCTTACTGTCTATGTTTTGAACCATTCCTGTGACACTAGTTATAGATTCCGATGCTTCACTTCAGTTTCACTGTATCCCTCTGACCTTCTTATTGACGATGAAACACCGAAATTGCATCGGAATTAAATACAAAATGCACAGTGCCGACTTAAGTACAAGAAAACTGACTCTTCTTACTGTCTATGTTTTGAACCATTCATGTGACACTCGTTATAGATTCCGATGCTTTACTTCAGGTTTACTGTATCCCTCTGACATTCTTATTGACGATGAAACACAGACATTGCTTCGGCATTAAATACAAAACGCACAATGCCGACTTAAGTACAAGATAACTGACTCTTCTTCTGTCAATGCTTTGAACCATTCCTGTGACACTACTTATAGATTCCGATGCTTCACTTCAGGTTTACTGTATCCCTCCGACCTTCTAATAGACGATGAAACATAGACATAGCATCGGAATTATAGAGAAAAGGCACAATGCCGACTTAAGTACAAGTAAACTGACTCTTCTTACTGTCTATGTTTTGAACCATTCCTGTGACACTAGTTATAGATTCCGATGCTCCACTTCAGGTTTACTGTATCCCTCTGACCTTCTTATTGATGATGAAACACTGAAATTGCATCGGAATTAAATACAAAATGCACAGTGCCGACTTAAGTACAAGAAAACTGACTCTTCTTACTGTCTATGTTTTGAACCATTCCTGTGACACTTGTTATAGATTCCGGTGCTTCACTTCAGTTTTACTGTATGCCTCGGACCTTCTTATTGACGATGAAACACAGAAATTGAATCGGAATTAAATACAAACATCACAATGCCGACTTAAGCACAAGAAAAGTGACTCTTCTTACTGTCAATGTTTTGAACCATTCCTGTGACACTAGTTATAGATTCTGATGCTTCATTTCAGGTTTACTGTATCCCTCTGACCTTCTTATTGACGATGAACTACAGAAATTGCATCGGAATTAAATAGAAAAGTCACAATGCCGACTTAAGTACAAGAAAACTGACTTTTTTTACTGTCTATGTCTTTACCCATTCCTGTGACACAAGTTATAGATTCCGATGCTTCACTTCAGGTTTACTGTATCCCTCTGACCTTCTTATTGACGATGAAACACAGAAATTACATCGGAATTAGATATAAAAGGCACAATGCCGATTTAAGTACAAGAAAACTGACTCTTCTTACTGTCTATGTTTTGAACTATTCATGTGACTCTCGTTATAGATTTCGATGCTTTACTTCAGGTTTACTGTATCCCTCTGACCTTCTTATTGACGATGAAACACAGAAATTGCTTCGGAATTAAATACAAAAGGCACAATGCCGACTTAACTACAAGATAACTGACTCTTCATACTGTCAATGTTTTGAACCATTCCTGTGACACTAGTTATAAATTCCGATGCTTTACTTCAGGTTTACTGTATCCCTTCAACCTTCTTATAGACGATGAAACATGGAAATGGCATCGGAATTAAGTAGAAAAGGCACAAGGCCGACTTAAGTACAAGAAAACAAAAGGCACAATTCCGACTTAAGTGCAAGAAAACTGACTCTTCTTACTGTCTATGTTTTGAACCATTCCTGTGACACTAGTTATAGATTCCGATGCTTCACTTCAGGTTTACTGTATCCCTCCGACCTTCTTATAGACGATGAAACATAGAAATTGCATCGGAATTAAATAGAAAAGGCACAATGCCGACTTAAGTACAAGTACACTGACTCCTCTTACTGTCTATGTTTTGAACCATTCCTGTGACACTAGTTATAGATTCTGATGCTTCATTTCAGGTTTACTGTATCCCTCTGACCTTCTTATTGACGATGAATCACAGAAATTACATCGGAATTAAATATAAAAGGCACAATGCCGATTTAAGTACAAGAAAACTGACTCTTCTTAGTGTCTATGTTTTGAACCATTACTGTGACACTAGTTATAGATTCCGATGCTCCACTTCAGGTTTACTGTATCCCTCTGACCTTCTTATTGATGATGAAACACTGAAATTGCATCGGAATTAAATACAAAATGCACAGTGCCGACTTAAGTACAAGAAAACTGACTCTTCTTACTGTCTATGTTTTGAACCATTCCTGTGACACTTGTTATAGATTCCGGTGCTTCACTTCAGTTTTACTGTATGCCTCGGACCTTCTTATTGACGATGAAACACAGAAATTGAATCGGAATTAAATACAAACATCACAATGCCGACTTAAGTACATGAAAAGTGACTCTTCTTACTGTCAATGTTTTGAACCATTCCTGTGACACTAGTTATAGATTCTGATGCTTCATTTCAGGTTTACTGTATCCCTCTGACCTTCTTATTGACGATGAACTACAGAAATTGCATCGGAATTAAATAGAAAAGTCACAATGCCGACTTAAGTACAAGAAAACTGACTTTTTTTACTGTCTATGTCTTTACCCATTCCTGTGACACAGGTTATAGATTCCGATGCTTCACTTCAGGTTTACTGTATCCCTCTGACCTTCTTATTGACGATGAAACACAGAAATTACATCGGAAATAGATATAAAAGGCACAATGCCGATTTAAGTACAAGAAAACTGACTCTTCTTACTGTCTATGTTTTGAACCATTCCTGTGACACTAGTAATAGATTCCGATGTTTCACTTCAGGTTTACTGTATGCCTCTGACTTTCTTATTGACTGTGAAACACTGAAATTGTATCGGAATTAAATACAAAAGGCACAATGCCGACTTAAGTACAAGAAAACTGACTCTTGTTACTGTCTATGTTTTGAACCATTCCTGTGACACTAGTTATAGATTCCGATGCTTCACGTCAGGTTTACTGTATCCCTCTGACCTTCTTATTGACGATGACACACAGAAATTGCATCGGAATTAAATACAAAAGGCACAATGCCGACTTAAGTACAAGAAAACTGTCTCTTCCTACTGTCTATGTTGTGAACAATTCATGTAACACTCGTTATAGATTCCGTTGCTTTACATCAGGTTTCCTGTATCCCTCTGACCTTCTTATTGACGATGAAACACAGAAATTGCTTCGGAATTAAATACAAAAGGCACAATGCCGTCTTAAGTACGAGATAACTGACCCTTCTTACTGTCTGTGGTTTGAAACATTCCTGTTACACTAGTTATAGATTCCGATGCTTCACTTCAGGTTTACTGTATCCCTCTGACCTTTCTATTGACGATGAAACACAGAAATTGCATCGGAATTAAATAGAAAAGGCACAATGCCGACCTAAGTACAAGGAAACTGACTCTTCTTAATGTCTATGTTTTGAACCATTCCTGTGACACTAGTTATTGATTCCGATACTTCACTTCAGGTTTACTGTATCCCTCCGACCTTCTTATTGCCGATGAAACACAGAAATTGCATCGGAATGAAATAGAAAAGTCACAATGCAGACTTAAGTACAGGAAAACTAACTCTTCTGACTGTCTATGTTTGAACCATTCCTGTTACACTAGTTATAGATTCCGATGCTTCACTTCAGGTTTACTGTATCGCTCTGACCTTCGTATTGACGATGAAACACACAATTTGCAACGGAATTAAATACAAAATGCACAATGCCGACTTAAGTACAAGAAAATTGACTCTTCTTACTGTCTATGTTTTGAACCATTCCTGTGACACTAGTTATAGATTCCGATGCTTCACTTCAGGTTTACTGTATCCCTCCGACCTTCTTATAGACGATGAAACATAGAAAATGCATCGGAATTAAATAGAAAAGGCACAATGCCGACTTAAGTACAAGTACACTGACTCCTCTTACTGTCTATGTTTTGAACCATTCCTGTGACACTAGTTATAGATTCCGATGCTCCACTTCAGGTTTACTGTATCCCTCTGACCTTCTTATTGATGATGAAACACTGAAATTGCATCGGAATTAAATACAAAATGCACAGTGCCGACTTAAGTACGAGAAAACTGACTCTTCTTACTGTCTATGTTTTGAACCATTCCTGTGACACTAGTGATAGATTCCGATGGTTCACTTCGGGGTTACTGTATCCCTCTGACCTTCTTATTGACGGTGAAACACAGAAATTGCATCGGAATTAAATACAAAAGGCACAATGCCGACTTAAGTACAAGAAAACTGACTCTTCTTACTGTCTATGCTTTGAACCATTCCTGTGACACTAGTTATAGATTCCGATGCATCACTTCAGGATCACTGTATCCCTCTGCCCTTCTTATTGACGATGAAACACCGAAATTGCATCGGAATTAAATACAAAAGGCACAATGCCGACTTAAGTACAAGAAAACTGACTCTTCTTACTGTCTATGTTTTGAACCATTCATGTGATACTCGTTATAGATTCCGATGCTTTACTTCAGGTTTACTGTATCCCTCTGACCTTCTTATTGACGATGATACACAGAAATTGCATTGGAATCAAATACAAAAGGCACAATGCTGACTTAAGAACAAGAAAACTGATTCTTCTTACTGTCTATGTTTTGAACCATTCATGTGACACTAGTTATGGATTCCGATGCTTCACTTTAGGTTTACTGTATCCCTCTGACCTTCTTTTTGACGATGAAACACAGAAATTGCATCGGAATTAAATACAAAAGGCACAATGCCGACTTAAGTACAAGAAAACTGACTCTTCTTACTGTCTATGTTTTGAACCATTCCTGTGACACTAGTTATAGATTCCGATGCTTCACTTCAGTTTCACTGTATCCCTCTGACCTTCTTAGTGACGATGAAACACCGAAATTGCATCGGAATTAAATACAAAAGGCACAACGCCGACTTAAGTACAAGAAAACTGACTCTTCTTACTGTCTATGTTTTGAACCATTCATGTGACACTCGTTATAGATTCCGATGCTTTACTTCAGGTTTATTGTATCCCTCTGACATTCTTATTGACGATGAAACACAGACATTGCTTCGGCATTAAATACAAAACGCACAATGCCGACTTAAGTACAAGATAACTGACTCTTCTTCTGTCAATGCTTTGAACCATTCCTGTGACACTACTTATAGATTCCGATGCTTCACTTCAGGTTTACTGTATCCCTCCGACCTTCTAATAGACGATGAAACATAGACATAGCATCGGAATTATAGAGAAAAGGCACAATGCCGACTTAAGTACAAGTAAACTGACTCTTCTTACTGTCTATGTTTTGAACCATTCCTGTGACACTAGTTATAGATTCAGATGCTCCACTTCAGGTTTACTGTATCCCTCTGACCTTCTTATTGATGATGAAACACTGAAATTGCATCGGAATTAAATACAAAATGCACAGTGCCGACTTAAGTACAAGAAAACTGACTCTTCTTACTGTCTATGTTTTGAACCATTCCTGTGACACTTGTTATAGATTACGGTGCTTCACTTCAGTTTTACTGTATGCCTCGGACCTTCTTATTGACGATGAAACACAGAAATTGAATCGGAATTAAATACAAACATCACAATGCCGACTTAAGTACAAGAAAAGTGACTCTTCTTACTGTCAATGTTTTGAACCATTCCTGTGACACTAGTTATAGATTCTGATGCTTCATTTCAGGTTTACTGTATCCCTCTGACCTTCTTATTGACGATGAACTACAGAAATTGCATCGGAATTAAATAGAAAAGTCACAATGCCGACTTAAGTAAAAGAAAACTGACTTTTTTTACTGTCTATGTCTTTACCCATTCCTGTGACACAAGTTATAGATTCCGATGCTTCACTTCAGGTTTACTGTATCCCTCTGACCTTCTTATTGACGATGAAACACAGAAATTACATCGGAATTAGATATAAAAGGCACAATGCCGATTTAAGTACAAGAAAACTGACTCTTCTTACTGTCTATGTTTTGAACCATTCCTGTGACACTAGTAATAGATTCCGATGTTTCACTTCAGGTTTACTGTATGCCTCTGACTTTCTTATTGACTGTGAAACACTGAAATTGTATCGGAATTAAATACAAAAGGCACAATGCCGACTTAAGTACAAGAAAACTGACTCTTGTTACTGTCTATGTTTTGAACCATTCCTGTGACACTAGTTATAGATTCCGATGCTTCACGTCAGGTTTACTGTATCCCTCTGACCTTCTTATTGACGATGACACACAGAAATTGCATCGGAATTAAATACAAAAGGCACAATGCCGACTTAAGTACAAGAAAACTGTCTCTTCCTACTGTCTATGTTGTGAACAATTCATGTAACACTCGTTATAGATTCCGTTGCTTTACATCAGGTTTCCTGTATCCCTCTGACCTTCTTATTGACGATGAAACACAGAAATTGCTTCGGAATTAAATACAAAAGGCACAATGCCGTCTTAAGTACGAGATAACTGACCCTTCTTACTGTCTGTGGTTTGAAACATTGCTGTTACACTAGTTATAGATTCCGATGCTTCACTTCAGGTTTACTGTATCCCTCTGACCTTTCTATTGACGATGAAACACAGAAATTGCATCGGAATTAAATAGAAAAGGCACAATGCCGACCTAAGTACAAGGAAACTGACTCTTCTTAATGTCTATGTTTTGAACCATTCCTGTGACACTAGTTATTGATTCCGATACTTCACTTCAGGTTTACTGTATCCCTCCGACCTTCTTATTGCCGATGAAACACAGAAATTGCATCGGAATGAAATAGAAAAGTCACAATGCAGACTTAAGTACAGGAAAACTAACTCTTCTGACTGTCTATGTTTGAACCATTCCTGTTACACTAGTTATAGATTCCGATGCTTCACTTCAGGTTTACTGTATCGCTCTGACCTTCGTATTGACGATGAAACACACAATTTGCAACGGAATTAAATACAAAATGCACAATGCCGACTTAAGTACAAGAAAATTGACTCTTCTTACTGTCTATGTTTTGAACCATTCCTGTGACACTAGTTATAGATTCCGATGCTTCACTTCAGGTTTACTGTATCCTTCTGAAGTTCTTATTGACGATGAAACACAGAAATTGCATCGGAATTAAATACAATAGGCACAATGCCGACTTAAGTACAAGATTACTGACTCTTCTTACTGTGTAAGTTTTGAACCATTCCTGTGACACTAGTTGTAGAATCCTATGCTTCACTTCAGGTTTACTGTATCCCTCTGACCTTCTTATTGACGATGATACACAGAAATTGCATCAGAATTAAATACAAAAGGCACAATGCCGACTTAAGTACAAGAAAACTGACTCTTCTTACTGTCTATGTTTGAACCATTCCTGTGACACTAGTCATAGATTCCGATGCTTCACTTCAGGTTTACTGTATCCCTCCGACCTTCTTATTGACGATGAAACACAGAAATTGCATCGGAATTAATTAGAAAAGTCACGATGCCGATTTAAGTACAAGAAAACTGATTCTTCTTACTGTCTATGACTTGAACCACTCCTGTGACACAAGTTATAGATTCCGAAGCTTCACTTTAGGTTTACTGTATCCCGTTGACCATCTTCTTGACGATGAAAAACAGATATTGCATCGGAAATAAATACAAAAGTCACAATGCCGACTTAATTACAAGAAAAATGACTCTTCTTACTGTCTATGTTTTGAACCATACCTGTGACACTAGTTACAGATTCCGATGCTTCACTTCAGGTTTACTGTATACCTCTGACCTCCTTATTGACGATGAATCACAGAAATTGCATCGGAATTAAATACAAAAGGCTCAATGCTGACTTAAGTACAAGAAAAATGACTCTTCGTACTGTCTATGTTTTGAACCATTCATGTGACACTAGTTATAGATTCCGATGCTTCACTTCAAGTTTACTGTATCCCTCTGACCTTCTTATTGACGATGAAACACAGAAATTGCATTGGAATTAAATACAAAAGGCACAATGCTGCCTGAAGTACAAGAAAACTGACTCTTCTAACTGTCTATGTTTTGAACCATTCATGTGACACTAGTTATGGATTCCGATGCTTCACTTCAGGTTTACTGTATCCCTCTGACCTTCTTTTTGACGATGAAACACAGAAATTGCATCGGAATTAAATACAAAAGGCACAATGCCGACTTAAGTACAAGAAAACTGACTCTTCTTACTGTCTATGCTTTGAACCATTCCTGTGACACTAGTTATAGATTCCGATGCTTCACTTCAGGTTCACTGTATCCCTCCGACCTTCATATTGACGATGAAACACCGAAATTGCATCGGAATTAAATACAAAAGGCACAATGCCGACTTAAATACAAGAAAACTGACTCTTCTTACTGTCTATGTTTTGAACTATTCATGTGACTCTCGTTATAGAATTCGATGCTTTACTTCAGGTTTACTGTATCCCTCTGACCTTCTTATTGACGATGAAACACAGAAATTGCTTCGGAATTAAATACAAAAGGCACAATGCCGACTTAACTACAAGATAACTGACTCTTCATACTGTCAATGTTTTGAACCATTCCTGTGACACTAGTTATAGATTCCGATGCTTTACTTCAGGTTTACTGTATCCCTTCAACCTTCTTATAGACGATGAAACATGGAAATTGCATCGGAATTAAGTAGAAAAGGCACAAGGCCGACTTAAGTACAAGAAAACAAAAGGCACAATTCCGACTTAAGTACAAGAAAACTGACTCTTCTTACTGTCTATGTTTTGAACCATTCCTGTGACACTAGTTATAGATTCCGATGCTTCACTTCAGGTTTACTGTATCCCTCCGACCTCCTTATAGACGATGAAACATAGAAATTGCATCGGAATTAAATAGAAAAGGCACAATGCCGACTTAAGTACAAGTACACTGACTCCTCTTACTGTCTATGTTTTGAACCATTCCTGTGACCCTAGTTATAGATTCTGATGCTTCATTTCAGGTTTACTGTATCCCTCTGACCTTCTTATTGACGATGAATCACAGAAATTACATCGGAATTAAATATAAAAGGCACAATGCCGATTTAAGTACAAGAAAACTGACTCTTCTTAGTGTCTATGTTTTGAACCATTACTGTGACACTATTTATAGATTCCGATGCTTCACTTCAGGTTCACTGTACCCCTCTGACCTTCTTTTTGATAATGAAACAAAGTAATTGCAACGCAATTAAATACAAAAGGCACAATTCCGACTTAAGTACAAGAAAACCGACTCTTCTTACTGTCTATGTTTTGAACCATTCCTGTGACACTAGTTATAGATTCCGATGCTTCACTTCAGGTTTACTGTATCCCTCCGACCTTCTTATAGACGATGAAACATAGAAAATGCATCGGAATTAAATAGAAAAGGCACAATGCCGACTTAAGTACAAGTACACTGACTCCTCTTACTGTCTATGTTTTGAACCATTCCTGTGACACTAGTTATAGATTCCGATGCTCCACTTCAGGTTTACTGTATCCCTCTGACCTTCTTATTGATGATGAAACACTGAAATTGCATCGGAATTAAATACAAAATGCACAGTGCCGACTTAAGTACAAGAAAACTGACTCTTCTTACTGTCTATGTTTTGAACCATTCCTGTGACACTAGTGATAGATTCCGATGGTTCACTTCGGGGTTACTGTATCCCTCTGACCTTCTTATTGACGGTGAAACACAGAAATTGCATCGGAATTAAATACAAAAGGCACAATGCCGACTTAAGTACAAGAAAACTGACTCTTCTTACTGTCTATGCTTTGAACCATTCCTGTGACACTAGTTATAGATTCCGATGCATCACTTCAGGTTCACTGTATCCCTCTGACCTTCTTATTGACGATGAAACACCGAAATTGCATCGGAATTAAATACAAAAGGCACAATGCCGACTTAAGTATAAGAAAACTGACTCTTCTTACTGTCTATGTTTTGAACCATTCATGTGATACTCGTTATAGATTCCGATGCTTTACTTCAGGTTTACTGTATCCCTCTGACATTCTTATTGACGATGAAACACAGAAATTGCTTCGGAATTAAATACAAAAGGCACAATGCCAACTTAAGTTCAAGATAACTGACTCTTCTCACTGTCAATGTTTTGAACCATTCCTCTGACACTAGTTATAGATTCCGATGCTTCACTTCAGGTTTACTGTATCCCTTCAACCTTCTTACAGACGATGAAACATAGAAATTGCATCGGAATTAAATAGAAAAGGCACAAGGCAGACTTCAGTACAAGAAAACTGACTCTTCTTACTGTCTATGTTTTGAACCATTCCTGTGACACTAATTATAGATTATGATGCTTTATTTCAGGTTTACTCTATCCCTCTGACCTTCTTATTGACGATGAATCACAGAAATTACATCGGAATTAAATATAAAAGACACAATGCCGATTTAAGAATAAGAAAACTGACTCTTCTTACTGCCTATGTTTTGAACCATTACTGTGACACTAGTTATAGAATCCGATGCTTCACTTCAGGTTCACTGTATCCCTCTGACCTTCTTTTTGGTGATGAAACAAAGAAATTGCATCGGAATTAAATACAAAAGGCACAATTCCGACTTAAGTACAAGAAAACTGACTCTTCTTACTGTCTATGTTTTGAACCATTCCTGTGACACTAGTTATAGATTCCGATGCTTCACTTCAGGTTTACTGTATCCTTCTGAAGTTCTTATTGACGATGAAACACAGAAATTGCATCGGAATTAAATACAATAGGCACAATGCCGACTTAAGTACAAGATTACTGACTCTTCTTACTGTGTAAGTTTTGAACCATTCCTGTGACACTAGTTGTAGAATCCTATGCTTCACTTCAGGTTTACTGTATCCCTCTGACCTTCTTATTGACGATGAAACACAGAAATTGCATCAGAATTAAATACAAAAGGCACAATGCCGACTTAAGTACAAGAAAACTGACTCTTCTTACTGTCTATGTTTGAACCATTCCTGTGACACTAGTCATAGATTCCGATGCTTCTCTTCAGGTTTACTGTATCCCTCCGACCTTCTTATTGACGATGAAACACAGAAATTGCATCGGAATTAATTAGAAAAGACACAATGCCGATTTAAGTACAAGAAAACTGACTCTTCTTACTGTCTATGACTTGAACCACTCCTGTGACACAAGTTATAGATTCCGATGCTTCACTTTAGGTTTACTGTATCCCGTTGACCATCTTCTTGACGATGAAAAACAGATATTGCATCGGAAATAAATACAAAAGTCACAATGCCGACTTAATTACAAGAAAAATGACTCTTCTTTCTGTCTATGTTTTGAACCATACCTGTGACACTAGTTACAGATTCCGATGCTTCACTTCAGGTTTACTGTATACCTCTGACCTCCTTATTGACGATGAATCACAGAAATTGCATCGGAATTAAATACAAAAGGGACAATGCTGACTTAAGTACAAGAAAAATGACTCTTCGTACTGTCTATGTTTTGAACCATTCATGTGACACTAGTTATAGATTCCGATGCTTCACTTCAGGTTCACTGTATCCCTCTGACCTTCATATTGACGATGAAACACCGAAATTGCATCGGAATTAAATACAAAAGGCACAATGCCGACTTAAGTACAAGAAAACTGACTCATCTTACTGTCTATGTTTTGAACTATTCATGTGACTCTCGTTATAGATTTCGATGCTTTACTTCAGGTTTACTGTATCCCTCTGACCTTCTTATTGACGATGAAACACAGAAATTGCTTCGGAATTAAATACAAAAGGCACAATGCCGACTTAACTACAAGATAACTGACTCTTCATACTGTCAATATTTTGAACCATTCCTGTGACACTAGTTATAGATTCCGATGCTTTACTTCAGGTTTACTGTATCCCTTCAACCTTCTTATAGACGATGAAACATGGAAATTGCATCGGTATTAAGTAGAAAAGGCACAAGGCCGACTTAAGTACAAGAAAACAAAAGGCACAATACCGACTTAAGTACAAGAAAACTGACTCTTCTTACTGTCTATGTTTTGAACCATTCCTGTGACACTAGTTATAGATTCCGATGTTTCACTTCAGGTTTACTGTATCCCTCCGACCTTCATATAGACGATGAAACATAGAAATTGCATCGGAATTAAATAGAAAAGGCACAATGCCGACTTAAGTACAAGTACACTGACTCCTCTTACTGTCTATGTTTTGAACCATTCCTGTGACACTAGTTATAGATTCTGATGCTTCATTTCAGGTTTACTGTAACCCTCTGACCTTCTTATTGACGATGAATCACAGAAATTACATCGGAATTAAATATAAAAGGCACAATGCCGATTTAAGTAAAGAAAACTGACTCTTCTTAGTGTCTATGTTTTGAACCATTACTGTGACACTATTTATAGATTCCGATGCTTCACTTCAGGTTCACTGTACCCCTCTGACCTTCTTTTTAATAATGAAACAAAGTAATTGCATCGGAATTAAATACAAAAGGCACAATTCCGACTTAAGTACAAGAAAACCGACTCTTCTTACTGTCTATGTTTTGAACCATTCCTGTGACACTAGTTATAGATTCCGATGCTTCACTTCAGGTTTACTGTATCCCTCCGACCTTCTTATAGACGATGAAACATAGAAAATGCATCGGAATTAAATAGAAAAGGCACAATGCCGACTTAAGTACAAGTACACTGACTCCTCTTACTGTCTATGTTTTGAACCATTCCTGTGACACTAGTTATAGATTCCGATGCTCCACTTCAGGTTTACTGTATCCCTCTGACCTTCTTATTGATGATGAAACACTGACATTGCATCGGAATTAAATACAAAATGCACAGTGCCGACTTAAGTACAAGAAAACTGACTCTTCTTACTGTCTGTGTTTTGAACCATTCCTGTGACACTATTGATAGATTCCGATGGTTCACTTCGGGGTTACTGTATCTCTCTGACCTTCTTATTGACGGTGAAACACAGAAATTGCATCGGAATAAAATACAAAAGGCACAATGCCGACTTAAGTACAAGAAAACTGACTCTTCTTACTGTCTATGCTTTGAACCATTCCTGTGACACTAGTTATAGATTCCGATGCATCACTTCAGGTTCACTGTATCCCTCTGACCTTCTTATTGACGATGAAACACCGAAATTGCATCGGAATTAAATACAAAAGGCACAATGCCGACTTAAGTACAAGAAAACTGACTCTTCTAACTGTCTATGTTTTGAACCATTCATGTGACACTCGTTATAGATTCCGATGCTTTACTTCAGGTTTACTGTATCCCTCTGACCTTCTTATTGACGATGAAATTGCTTCGGAATTAAATACAAAAGGCACAATGCCAACTTAAGTACAAGATAACTGACTCTTCTTACTGTCAATGTTTTGAACCATTCCTCTGACACTAGTTATAGATTCCGATGCTTCACTTCAGGTTTACTGTATCCCTTCGACCTTCTTACAGACGATGAAACATAGAAATTGCATCGGAATTAAATAGAAAAGGCACAAGACAGACTTCAGTACAAGAAAACTGACTCTTCTTACTGTCTATGTTTTGAACCATTCCTGTGACACTAATTATAGATTATGATGCTTTATTTCAGGTTTACTGTATCCCTCTGACCTTCGTATTGACGATGAATCACAGAAATTACATCGGAATTAAATATAAAAGACACAATGCCGATTTAAGAACAAGAAAACTGACTCTTCTTACTGCCTATGTTTTGAACCATTCCTGTGACACTTGTTATAGATTCCGATGCTTCACTTCAGTTTTACTGTATGCCTCCGACCTTCCTATTGACGATGAAACACTGAAATTGCATCGGAATTAAATACAAAATGCACAGTGCCGACTTAAGTACAAGAAAACTGACCCTTCTTACTGTCTATGTTTTGAACCATTCCTGTGACACTAGTTATAGATTCCGATGCTTCACTTCAGGTTTACTGTATCCCTCCGACCTTCTTATAGACGATGAAACATAGAAATTGCATCGGAATTAAATAGAAAAGGCACAATGCCGCCTTAAGTACAAGTAAACTGACTCCTCTTACTGTCTATGTTTTGAACCATTCCTGTGACACTAGTTATAGATTCCGATGCCCCACTTCAGGTTTACTGTATCCCTCTGACCTTCTTATTGATGATGAAACACTGAAATTGCATCGGAATTAAATACAAAATGCACAGTGCCGACTTAAGTACAAGAAAACTGACTCTTCTTACTGTCTATCTTTTGAACCATTCCTGTGACACTTGTTATAGTTTCCGATGCTTCACTTCAGTTTTACTGTATGCCTCTGACCTTCTTATTGACGATGAAACACAGAAATTGCATCGGAATTAAATACAAACATCACAATGCCGACTTAAGTACAAGAAAACTGACTCTTCTTACTGTCAATGTTTTGAACCATTCCTGTGACACTAGTTATAGATTCCGATGCTTTACTTCAGGTTTACTGTATCCTTCTGACCATCTTATTGACGATGAAACACAGAAATTACATCGGAATTAGATATAAAAGGCACAATGCCGATTTAAGTACAAGAAAACTGACCCTTCTTACTCTCTATGTTTTGAAAAATTACTGTGACACTAGTTATAGATTCCGATGCTTCACTTCAGGTTCACTGTATCCTTCTGACCTTCTTTTTGACGATGAAGCACAGAAAACTGACTCTGCTTATTGTCTATGTATTGAACCATTTCTGTGACACTAGTTATAGATTCCGATGCTTCACTTCAGGTTTACTGTATCCCTCTGACCTTCTTTTTGAGGATGAAACACAGAAATTGCATCGGAATTAAATATAAAGGCACAATGCCGACTTAAGTACAAGAAAACTGACTCTTCTTACTGTCAATGTTTTGAACCATTCCTGTGACACTAGTTATAGATTCCGATGCTTCACTTCAGGGTTACTGTATCCCTCTGACCTTCCTATTGACGATGAAACAAAGAAATTGCATCGGAATTAAATACAAAAGGCACAATGCCGACTTAAGTACAAGAAAACTGACTCTTCTTACTGTCTATGATTTGAACCATTCCTGTGACACTAGTTATAGATTCCGATGCTTCACCTCAGGTTCACTGTATCCCTCTGACCTTCTTATTGACGATGAAACACCGAAATTGCATCGGAATTAAATACAAAAGGCACAATGCCGACTTAAGTACAAGAAAACTGACTCTTCTTACTGTCTATGTTTTGAACCATTTATGTGACACTCGTTATAGATTCCGATGCTTTACTTCAGGTTTACTGTATCCCTCTGACATTCTTATTGACGATGAAACACAGAAATTGCTTCGGAATTAAATACAAAAGGCACAATGCCGACTTAAGTACAAGATAACTGACTCTTCTTACTGTCAATGCTTTGAACCATTCCTGTGACACTACTTATAGATTCCGATGCTTCACTTCAGGTTTACTGTATCCCTCCGACCTTCTAATAGACGATGAAACATAGAAATTGCATCGGAATTAAATAGAAAAGGCACAAGGCCGACTTCAGTACAAGAAAACTGACTCTTCTTACTGCCTATGTTTTGAACCATTCCTGTGACACTAGTTATAGATTCCGATGCTTCACTTCAGGTTTACTGTATCCCTCTGACCTTCTTATTGACGATGAAACACAGAAATTACATCGGAATTAAATATAAAAGGCACAATGCCGATTTAAGTGCAAGAAAACTGACTCTTCTTACTGTCTATGTTTTGAACCATTACTGTGACACTAGTTATAGATTCCGATGCTTCACTTCAGGTTCACTGTATCCCTCTGACCTTCTTTTTGACGATGAAACACAAATTGCATCGGAATTAAATACAAAATGCACAATTCCGACTTAAGTACAAGAAAACTGACTCTTCTTACTGTCTATGTTTTGAACCATTCCTATGACACTAGTTATAGATTCCGATGCTTCACTTCAGGGTTACTGTATCCCTCTGACCTTCTTATTGACGATGAAACATCGAAATTGCATCGGAATTAAATACAAAGGGCACAATGCCGACTTAAGTACAAGAAAACTGACTCTTCTTACTGTCTATGTTTTGAACCATTCCTGTGACACTAGTTATGGATTCCGATGCTTCACTTCAGGTTTACTGTATCCCTCTGACCTTCTTATTGATGATGAAACACTGAAATTGCATCGGAATTAAATACAAAATGCACAATGCCCACTTAAGTACAAGAAAACTGACTCTTCTTACTGTCTATGATTTGAACCATTCCTATGACACTTGTTATAGATTCCGATGCTTCACTTCAGGTTTACTGTATGCCTCTGACCTTCTTATTGACGATGAAACACAGATATTGCATCGGAATTAGATACAAACATCACAATGCCGACTAAAGTACAAGAAAACTGACTCTTCTGACTGTCTATGTTTTGAACCATTCATGTGACACCCAATATAGAATCCGATGCTTTACTTCAGGTTTACTGTATCCCTCTGACGTTCTTACTGACGATGAAACACAGAAATTCCTTCGGTATTAAATACAAAAGGCACAATGCCGACTTCAGTACAAGATAACTGACACTTCTTACTGTCTGTGAATTGAACCATTTCTGTGACACTAGTTATAGATTCCGATGCTTCACTTCAGGTTTACTGTGTCCCTCTGAACTTCTTATTGACGATGAAACACAAAAATTGCATCAGAATTAAATATAAAACGCACAATGCCGACTTAAGTACAAGAAAACTGACTCTTCTTACTGTCTATGCTTTGAACTATTCCTGTGACACTAGTTATAGATTCCGATGCTTCACTTCAGGTTTACTGTATCCCTGTGACCTTCTTATTGACGATGAAACACAGAAATAGCGTCGGAATTAAATACAAAAGGCACAATGCCGACTTAAGTACAAGATAACTGACTCTTCTTACTGTCAATGCTTTGAACCATTCCTGTGACACTAGTTATAGATTCCGATGCTTCACTTCAGGTTTGCTGTATCCCTCCGACCTTCTTATAGACGATGAAACATAGAAATCGCATCGGAACTAAATAGAAAAGGCACAATGCCGACTTAAGTACAAGAAAACTGACTCTTCTTACTGTCTATGTTTTGAACCATTCCTGTGGCACTAGTTATAGATTCCGATGGTTCACTTCAGGTTTACTGTATACCTCTGACCTTCTTTTTGATGATGAAACACTGAAATTGCATCGGAATTAAATACAAAATGCACAATGCCGACTTAAGTACAAGAAAACTGACTCTTCTTACTGTCTATGTTTTGAACCATACCTGTGACACATGTTATAGATTCCGATGCTTCACTTCAGGTTTACTGTATGCCTCTGACCTTCTTATTGACGATGAAACACAGATATTGCATCGGAATTAAATACAAACGTCACAATGCCGACTTAAGTACAAGAAAACTGACTCTTCTTACTGTCTATGCTTTGAACCGTTCCTGTGACACTAGTTATAGATTCTGATGCTTCACTTCAGGTTTACTGTATCCCTCTGACCTCCTTATTGACGATGAAACACAGAAATTGCATCGGAATTCCATACAAGACGCACAATGCCGACCTAAGTACAAGAAAACTGACTCTTCTTACTGTCTGTGTTTTGAACCATTCATGTGACACTCGTTATAGATTCCGATGCTTCACTTAAGGTTTACTGTATCCCTCTGACCTTCTTACTGACGATTAAACACAGAAATTGCTTCGGAATTAAATACAAAAGGCACAATGCCGACTTCAGTACAAGATAACGGACACTTCTTAATGTCTATGATTTGAACCATTCCTGTGACACTAGTTATAGATTCCGATGCTTCACTTCAGGTTTACTGTTTCCCTCTGACCTTCTTATTGACGATGAAACACAAAAATTGCATCGGAATTAAATATAAAACGCACAATGCCGACTAATGTACAAGAAAACTGACTCTTCTTACTGTCTATGTTTGAACCATTCCTGTGACACTAGTTATAGATTCCGATGCTTCACTTCAGGTTTACTGTGTCCCTCTGACCTTCTTATTGACGATGAAACACAGAAATTGCGTCGGAATTAAATACAAAAGGCACAATGTCGACTTAAGTACAAGAAAACTGACTCTTCCTACTGTCTATGCTTTGAACCATTCCTGTGACACTAGTTATGGATTCCGATGCTTCACTTCAGGTTTACTGTATACCTCTGACCTTCTTATTGACGATGAAACACAGATATTGCATCGGAATTAAATACAAAACGCACAATGCCGACTTAAGTACAAGAAAATTGACTCTTCTTACTCTCTATGCTTTGAATCATTCCTGTGACACTAGTTATAGTTTCCGATGCTTCACTTCAGGTTTACTGTATCCTTCTGAAGATTTTATTGACGTTGAAACACAGAAATTGCATCGGAATTAAATACAATAGGCACAATGCCGACTTAAGTACAAGAAAACTGACTCTTCTTACTGTGTAAGTTTTGAACCATTCCTGTGACTCTAGTTATAGATTCCGATGCTTCACTTCAGGTTTACTGTATCCCTCTGACCTTCTTATTGACGATGAAACAAAGAAATTACATCGGAATTAAATATAAAAGGCACAATGCCGATTTAAGTACAAGAAAACTGACTCTTCTTACTGTCTATGTTTTGAACCATTACTGTGATACTAGTTATGGATTCCGATGCTTCACGTCAGGTTCACTGTATCCCTCTGACCTTCTTTTTGACGATGAAACACAGAAATTGCATCGGAATTAAATACAAAAGGCACAATGCCGACTTAAGTACAAGACAACTGACTCTTCTTACTGTCTATGCTTTGAACCATTCCTGTGACACTAGTTATAGATTCCGATGCTTCACTTCAGGTTCACTGTATCCCTCTGACCTTCTTAATGACGATGAAACACCGAAATTGCATCGGAATTAAATACAAAACGCACAATGCCGACTTAAGTAAAAGAAAACTGACTCTTCTTACTGTCTATGTTTTGAACCATTCATGTGACACTCGTTATGGATTCCGATGCATTACTTCAGGTTTACTGTATCCCTCTGACCTTCTTATTGACGATGAAACAAAGAAATTGCTTCGGAAGTAAATACAAAAGACACAATGCCGACTTAAGTACAAGATAACTGACTCTTCTTACTGTCAATGTTTTGAACCATTCCTGTGACACTAGTTATAGATTCCGATGCTTCACTTCAGGTTTACTGTATCCCTCTGACCTTCTTATTTACGATGAAACAAAGAAATTACATCGGAATTAAATATAAAAGGCACAATGCCGATTTAAGTACAAGAAAACTGACTCTTCTTAATGTCTATATTTTGAACCATTACTGTGATACTAGTTATGGATTCCGATGCTTCACTTCAGGTTCACTGTATCCCTCTGACCTTCTTTTTGACGATGAAACACAGAAATTGCATCGGAATTAAATACAAAAGGCATAATTCCGACTTAAGTACAAGAAAACTGACTCTTCTTACTGTCTATGTTTTGAACCATTCCTGTGACACTAGTTATAGATTCCGATGCTTCACTTCAGGGTTACTGTATGCCTCTGACCTTCTAATTGACGATGAAACACAGAAATTGCATCGGAATTAAATACAAAATGCACAATGCCCACTTAAGTACAAGAAAACTGACTCTTCTTACTGTCTATGTTTTGAACCATTCCTGTGACACTTGTTATAGATTCCGATGCTTCACTTCAGGTTTACTGTATGCCTCTGACCTTCTTATTGACGATGAAACACAGAAATAGCATCGGAATTAAATACAAACATCACAATGCCGACTTAAGTACAAGAAAACTGACTCTTCTGACTGTCAATGTTTTGAACCATTCATGTGACACCCAATATAGATTCCGATGCCTTACTTCAGGTTTACTGTATCCCTCTGACCATCGTACTGACGATGAAACACAGAAATACATTCGGTATTAAATACAAAAGGCACAATGCCGACTTAAGTAGAAGATAACTGACTCTTCTTACTGTCAATGCTTTGAACCATTACTGTGACACTAGTTATAGATTCCGATGATTCACTTCAGGTTTACTGTATCCCTCCGACCTTCTTATAGACGATGAAACATAGAAATTGCATCGGAATTAAATAGAAAAGGCACAATGCCGACTTAAGTACAAGAAAACTGACTCTTCTTACTGTCTATGTTTTGAACCATTCCTGTGGCACTAGTTATAGATTCCGATGGTTCACTTCAGGTTTACTGTATCCCTCTGACCTTCTTATTGATGATGAAACACTGAAATTTCATCGGAATTAAATACAAAATGCACAATGCCGACTTAAGTACAAGAAAACTGACTCTTCTTACTGTCTATGTTTCGAACCATACCTGTGACACTTGTTATAGATTCCGAAGCTTCACTTCAGGTTTACTGTATGCCTCTGACCTTCTTATTGACGATGAAACACAGAAATTGCATCGGAATTAAATACAAACGTCACAATGCCGACTTAAGTACAAGAAAACTGACTCTTCTTACTGTCTATGTTTGAACTATTCCTGTGGCACTAGTTATAGATTCTGATGCTTCACTTCAGGTTTACTGTATCCCTCTGACCTCCTTATTGACGATGAAACACGGAAATTGCATCGGAATTACATACAAAACGCACAAGGCCGACCTAAGTACAAGAAAACTGACTCTTCTTACTCTCTATGTTTGAATCATTCATGTGACACTCGTTATAGATTCCGATGCTTTACTTCAGGTTTACTGTATCCCTCTGACCTTCTTACTGACGATGAAACACAGAAATTGCTTCGGAATTTAATACAAAAGGCACAATGCCGACTTCAGTACAAGATAACGGACACTTCTTAATGTCTATGACTTGAACCATTCCTGTGACACTAGTTATAGATTCCGATGCTTCACTTCAGGTTTACTGTTTCCCTCTGACCTTCTTATTGACGATGAAACACAAAAATTGCATCGGAATTAAATATAAAACGCACAATGCCGACTAATGTACAAGAAAACCTACTCTTCTTACTGTCTATGCTTTGAACCATTCCTGTGACACTAGTTATAGATTCCGATGGTTCACTTCAGGTTTACTGTATCCCTCCGACCTTCTTATAGACGATGAAACATAGAAATTGCATCGGAATTAAATAGAAAAGGCACAATGCCGACTTCAGTACAAGAAAACTGACTCTTCTTACTGTCTATGTTTTGAACCATTCCTGTGGCACTAGTTATAGATTCCGATGGTTCACTTCAGGTTTACTGTATCTCTCTGACCTTCTTATTGATGATGAAACACTGAAATTGCATCGGAATTAAATACAAAATGCACAATGCCGACTTAAGTACAAGAAAACTGACCCTTCTTACTGTCTATGTTTTGAACCATACCTGTGACACTTGTTATAGATTCCGAAGCTTCACTTCAGGTTTACTGTATGCCTCTGACCTTCTTATTGACGATGAAACACAGAAATTGCATCGGAATTAAATACAAACGTCACAATGCCGACTTAAGTACAAGAAAACTGACTCTTCTTACTGTCTATGTTTTGAACCATTACTGTGATACTAGTTATGGATTCCGATGCTTCACTTCAGGTTCACTGTATCCCTCTGACTTTCTTTTTGACGATGAAACACAGAAATTGCATCGGAATTAAATACAAAAGGCACAATTCCGACTTAAGTACAAGAAAACTGACTCCTCTTACTGTCTATGTTTTGAACCATTCCTGTGACACTAGTTATGGATTCCGATGCTTCACGTCAGGGTTACTGTATCCCTCTGACCTTCTTATTGACGATGAAACACAGAAATTGCATCGAATTAAATACAAAAGGCACAATGCCGACTTAAGTACTAGAAAACTGACTCTTCTTACTGTCTATGTTTTGAACCATTCCTGTGACACTAGTTATAGATTCCGATGCTTCACTTCAGGTTCACTGTATCCCTCTGACCTTCTTATTGATGATGAAACACCGAAATTGCATCGGAATTAAATTCAAAACGCACAATGCCGACTTAAGTACAATAAAACTCACTCTTCTTACTGTCTATGCTTTGAACCATTCATGTGACACTCGTTATAGATTCCGATGCTTTACTTCAGGTTTACTGTATCCCTCTGACCTTCTTATTGACGATGAAACACAGAAATTGCTTCGGAATTAAATACAAAATGCACAATGCCGACTTAAGTACAATAAAACTGACTCTTCTTACTGTCTATGTTTTGAAACATTCCTGTGACACTAGTTATAGATTCCGATGCTTCACTTCAGGTTCACTGTATCCCTCTGACCTTCTTATTGACGATGAAACATCGAAATTGCATCGGAATTAAATACAAAGGGCACAATGCCGACTTAAGTACAAGAAAACTGACTCTTCTTACTGTCTATGTTTTGAACCATTCATGTGACACTCGTTATAGATTCCGATGCTTTACTTCAGGTTTACTGTATCCCTCTGACCTTCTTACTGATGATGAAACACTGAAATTGCATCGGAATTAAATACAAAATGCACAATGCCCACTTAAGTACAAGAAAACTGACTCTTCTCACTGTCTATGTTTTGAACCATTCCTGTGACACTTGTTATAGATTCCGATGCTTCACTTCAGGTTTACTGTATGCCTCTGACCTTCTTATTGACGATGAAACACAGAAATAGCATCGGAATTAAATACAAACATCACAATGCCGACTTAAGTACAAGAAAACTGACTCTTCTGACTGTCTATGTTTTGAACCATTCATGTGACACCCAATATAGATTCCGATGCTTTACTTCAGGTTTACTGTATCCCTCTGACCATCTTACTGACGATGAAACACAGAAATACCTTCGGTATTAAATACAAAAGGCAGAATGCCGACTTAAGTACAAGATAACTGACACTTCTTTCTGTCTGTGATTTGTACCATTTCTGTGACACTAGTTATAGATTCCGATGCTTCACTTCAGGTTTACTGTGTCCCTCTGAACTTCTCGTTGACGATGAAACACAAAAATTGCATCAGAATTAAATATAAAACGCACAATGCCGACTTAAGTACAAGAAAACTGACTCTTCTTACTGTCTATGCTTTGAACTATTCCTGTGACACTAGTTATAGATTCCGATGCTTCACTTCAGGTTTACTGTATCCCTCTGACCTTCTTATTGACGATGAAACACAGAAATTGCGTCGGAATTAAATACAAAAGGCACAATGCCGACTTAAGTACAAGAAAACTGACTCTTCTTACTGTCTATGTTTTGAACCATACCTGTGACACTTGTTATAGATTCCGAAGCTTCACTTCAGGTTTACTGTATGCCTCTGACCTTCTTATTGACGATGAAACACAGAACTTGCATCGGAATTAAATACAAACGTCACAATGCCGACTTAAGTACAAGAAAACTGACTCTTCTTTCTGTCTATGTTTGAACTATTCCTGTGGCACTAGTTATGGATTCTGATGCTTCACTTCAGGTTTACTGTATCCCTCTGACCTCCTTATTGACGATGAAACACAGAAATTGCATCGGAATTACATACAAAACGCACAATGCCGACCTAAGTACAAGAAAACTGATTCTTCTTACTGTCTATGTTTTGAACCATTCATGTGACACTCGTTATAGATTCCGATGCTTTACTTGAGGTTTACTGTATCCCTCTGACCTTCTTACTGACGATGAAACACAGAAATTGCTTCGGAATTAAATACAAAAGGCACAATGCCGACTTCAGTACAAGATAACGGACACTTCTTAATGTCTAAGACTTGAACCATTCCTGTGACACTAGTTATAGATTCCGATGCTTCACTTCAGGTTTACTGTATCCCTCCGACCTACTTATAGACGATGAAACATAGAAATTGCATAGGAATTAAATAGATAGGCACAATGCCGACTTAAGTACAAGAAAACTGACTCTTCTTACTGTCTATGTTTTGAACCATTCATGTGACACTAGTTATGGATTCCGATGCTTCACTTCAGGTTTACTGTATCCCTCTGAAATTCTTACTGATGATGAAACACTAAAATTGCATCGGAATTAAATACAAAATGCACAATGCCCACTTAAGTACAAGAAAACTGACTCTTCTTACTGTCTATGTTTTGAACCATTCCTGTGACACTTGTTATAGATTCCGATGCTTCACTTCAGGTTTACTGTATGCCTCTGACCTTCTTATTGACGATGAAACACAGAAATAGCATCGGAATTAAATACAAACATCAAAATGCCGACTTAAGTACAAGAAAACTGACTCTTCTGACTGTCTATGTTTTGAACCATTCATGTGACACCCAATATAGATTCCGATGCTTTACTTCAGGTTTACTGTACCCTCTGACCATCTTACTGACGATGAAACACAGAAATACCTTCGGTATTAAATACAAAAGGCACAATGCCGACTTAAGTACAAGATAACTGACACTTCTTACTGTCTGTGATTTGTACCGTTTCTGTGACACTAGTTATAGATTCCGAAGCTTCACTTCAGGTTTACTGTGTCCCTCTGAACTTCTTATTGACGATGAAACACAAAAATTGCATCAGAATTAAATATAAAACGCACAATGCCGACTTAAGTACAAGAAAAATGACTCTTCTTACTGTCTATGCTTTGAACTATTCCTGTGACACTAGTTATAGATTCCGATGCTTCACTTCAGGTTTACTGTATCCCTCTGACCTTCTTATTGACGATGAAACACAGAAATTGCGTCGGAATTAAATACAAAAGGCACAATGCCGACTTAAGTAGAAGATAACTGACTCTTCTTACTGTCAATGCTTTGAACCATTCCTGTGACACTAGTTATAGATTCCGATGCTTCACTTCAGGTTTACTGTATCCCTCCGACCTTCTTATAGACGATGAAACATAGAAATTGCATCGGAATTAAATAGAAAAGGCACAATGCCGACTTAAGTACAAGAAAACTGACTCTTCTTACTGTCTATGTTTTGAACCATTCCTGTGGCACTAGTTATAGACTCCGATGGTTCACTTCAGGTTTACTGTATCCCTCTGACCTTCTTATTGATGATGAAACACTGAAATTGCATCGGAATTAAATACAAAATGCACAATGCCGACTTAAGTACAAGAAAACTGACTCTTCTTACTGTCTATGTTTTGAACCATACCTGTGACACTTGTTATAGATTCCGAAGCTTCACTTCAGGTTTACTGTATGCCTCTGACCTTCTTATTGACGATGAAACACAGAAATTGCATCGGAATTAAATACAAACGTCACAATGCCGACTTAAGTAAAAGAAAACTGACTCTTCTTACTGTCTATGTTTGAACTATTCCTGTGGCACTAGTTATAGTTACTGATGCTTCACTTCAGGTTTACTGTATCCCTCTGACCTCCTTATTGACGATGAAACACAGAAATTGCATCGGAATTACATACAAAACGCACAATGCCGACCTAAGTAGAAGAAAACTGACGCTTCTTACTGTCTATGTTTTGAACCATTCATGTGACACTCGTTATAGATTCCGATGCTTTACTTCAGGTTTACTGTATCCCTCTGACCTTCTCACTGACGATGAAACACAGAAATTGCTTCGGAATTAAATACAAAAGGCACAATGCCGACTTCAGTACAAGAAAACGGACACTTCTTAATGTCTATGACTTGAACCATTCCTATGACACTAGTTATAGATTCCGATGCTTCACTTCAGGTTTACTGTTTCCCTCTGACCTTCTTATTGACGATGAAACACAAAAATTGCATCGGAATTAAATATAAAACGCACAATGCCGACTAATGTACAAGAAAACCTACTCTCCTTACTGTCTATGCTTTGAACCATTCCTGTGACACTAGTTATAGATTCCGATGCTTCACTTCAGGTTTACTGTATCCTTCTGAAGTTCGTATTGACGATGAAACACAGAAATTGCATCGGAATTAAATACAAAAGGCACAATGTCGACTTAAGTACAAGAAAACTGACTCTTCTTACTGTCTATGTTTTGAACCATTCCTGTGACACTAGTTATGGATTCCGATGCTTCACTTCAGGTTTACTGAATCCCTCTGACCTTCTTATTGACGATGAAACACAGATATTGCATCGGAATTAAACACAAAACGCACAATGCCGACTTAAGTACAAGAAAATTGACTCTTCTTACTCTCTATGCTTTGAATCATTCCTGTGACACTAGTTATAGTTTCCGATGCTTCACTTCAGGTTTACTGTATCCTTCTGAAGTTCGTATTGACGATGAAACACAGAAATTGCATCGGAATTAAATACAATAGGCACAATGCCGACATAAGTACAAGAAAACTGACTCTTCTTACTGTGTAAGTTTTGAACCATTCCTGTGACACTAGTTATTGATTCCGATGCTTCACTTCAGGTTTACAGTATCCCTCTGACCCTCTTATTGACGATGAAACAAAGAAATTACATCGGAATTGAATATAAAAGGCACAATGCCGATTTAAGTACAAGAAAACTGACTCTTCTTACTGTCAATGTTTTGAACCATTACTGTGATACTAGTTATGGATTCCGATGCTTCACTTCAGGTTCACTGTATCCCTCTGACCCTCTTTTTGACGATGAAACACAGAAATTGCATCGGAATTAAATAGAAAAGGCACAATGCCGACTTAAGTACAAGAAAACTGACTCTTCTTACTGTCTATGTTTTGAACCATTCCTGTGGCACTAGTTATAGATTCCTATGGTTCACTTCAGGTTTACTGTATCCCTCTGACCTTCTTATTGATGATGAAACACTGAAATTGCATCGGAATTAAATACAAAATGCACAATGCCGACTTAAGTACAAGAAAACTGACTCTTCTTACTGTCTATGTTTTGAACCATACCTGTGACACTTGTTATAGATTCCGAAGCTTCACTTCAGGTTTACTGTATGCCTCTGACCTTCTTATTGACGATGAAACACAGAAATAGCATCGGAATTAAATACAAACGTCACAATGCCGACTTAAGTAAAAGAAAACAGACTCTTCTTACTGTCTATGTTTGAACTATTCCTGTGGCACTAGTTATAGTTACTGATGCTTCACTTCAGGTTTACTGTATCCCTCTGACCTCCTTATTGACGATGAAAGACAGAAATTGCATCGGAATTACATACAAAACGCACAATGCCGACCTAAGTAGAAGAAAACTGACGCTTCTTACTGTCTATGTTTTGAACCATTCATGTGACACTAGTTATAGATTCCGATGCTTCACTTCAGGTTTACTGTATCCCTCCGACCTTCTTATAGACGATGAAACATAGAAATTGCATCGAAATTAAATAGAAAAGGCACAATGCCGACTTAAGTACAAGAAAACTGACTCTTCTTACTGTCTATGTTTTGAACCATTCCTGTGGCACTAGTTATAGATTCCGATGGTTCACTTCAGGTTTACTGTATCCCTCTGACCTTCTTATTGATGATGAAACACTGAAATTGCATCGGAATTAAATACAAAATGCACAATGCCGACTTAAGTGCAAGAAAACTGACTCTTCTTACTGTCTATGTTTTGAACCATACCTGTGACACTTGTTATAGATTCCGAAGCTTCACTTCAGGTTTACTGTATGCCTCTGACCTTCTCATTGACGATGAAACACAGAAATTGCATCGGAATTAAATACAAACGTCACAATGCCGACTTAAGTAAAAGAAAACTGACTCTTCTTACTGTCTATGTTTGAACTATTCCTGTGGCACTAGTTATAGTTACTGATGCTTCACTTCAGGTTTACTGTATCCCTCTGACCTCCTTATTGACGATGAAACACAGAAATTGCATCGGAATTACATACAAAACGCACAATGCCGACCTAAGTAGAAGAAAACTGACGCTTCTTACTGTCTATGTTTTGAACCATTCATGTGACACTCGTTATAGATTCCGATGCTTTACTTCAGGTTTACTGTATCCCTCTGACCTTCTCACTGACGATGAAAGACAGAAATTGCTTCGGAATTAAATACAAAATGCTCAATGCCGACTTCAGTACAAGATAACGGACACTTCTTAATGTCTATGACTTGAACCATTCCTGTGACACTAGTTATAGATTCCGATGCTTCACTTCAGGTTTACTGTTTCCCTCTGACCTTCTTATTGACGATGAAACACAAAAATTGCATCGGAATTAAATATAAAACGCACAATGCCGACTAATGTACAAGAAAACCTACTCTTCTTACTGTCTATGCTTTGAACCATTCCTGTGACACTAGTTATAGATTCCGATGCTTCACTTCAGGTTTACTGTTTCCCTCTGACCTTCTTATTGACGATGAAACACAGAAATTGCGTCGGAATTAAACACAAAAGGCACAATGTCGACTTAAGTACAAGAAAACTGACTCTTCTTACTGTCTATGTTTTGAACCATTCCTGTGACACTAGTTATGGATTCCGATGCTTCACTTCAGGTTTTCTGAATCCCTCTGACCTTCTTATTGACGATGAAACACAGATATTGCATCGGAATTAAACACAAAACGCACAATGCCGACTTAAGTACAAGAAAATTGACTCTTCTTACTCTCTATGCTTTGAATCATTCCTGTGACACTAGTTATAGTTTCCGATGCTTCACTTCAGGTTTACTGTATCCTTCTGAAGTTCGTATTGACGATGAAACACAGAAATTGCATCGGAATTAAATACAATAGGCACAATGCCGACTTAAGTACAAGAAAACTGACTCTTCTTACTGTGTAAGTTTTGAACCATTCCTGTGACACTAGTTATTGATTCCGATGCTTCACTTCAGGTTCACTGTATCCCTCTGACCCTCTTTTTGACGATGAAACACAGAAATTGCGTCGGAATTAAATAGAAAAGGCACAATGCCGACTTAAGTACAAGAAAACTGACTCTTCTTACTGTCTATGTTTTGAACCATTCCTGAGGCACTAGTTATAGATTCCGATGGTTCACTTCAGGTTTACTGTATCCCTCTGACCTTCTTATTGATGATGAAACACTGAAATTGCATCGGAATTAAATACAAAATGCACAATGCCGACTTAAGTACAAGAAAACTGACTCTTCTTACTGTCTATGTTTTGAACCATACCTGTGACACTTGTTATAGATTCCGAAGCTTCACTTCAGGTTTACTGTATGCCTCTGTCCTTCTTATTGACGATGAAACACAGAAATTGCTTCGGAATTAAATACAAACGTCACAATGCCGACTTAAGTAAAAGAAAACTGACTCTTCTTACTGTCTATGTTTGAACTATTCCTGTGGCACTAGTTATAGTTACTGATGCTTCACTTCAGGTTTACTGTATCCCTCTGACCTCCTTATTGACGATGAAAGACAGAAATTGCATCGGAATTACATACAAAACGCATAATGCCGACCTAAGTAGAAGAAAACTGACGCTTCTTACTGTCTATGTTTTGAACCATTCATGTGACACTCGTTATAGATTCCGATGCTTTACTTCAGGTTTACTGTATCCCTCTGACCTTCTTACTGACGATGAAACACAGAAATTGCTTCGGAATTAAATACAAAAGGCACAATTCCGACTTCAGTACAAGATAACGGACACTTCTTAATGTCTATGACTTGAACCATTCCTGTGACACTAGTTATAGATTCCGATGCTTCACTTCAGGTTTACTGTTTCCCTCTGACCTTCTTATTGACGATGAAACACAAAAATTGCATCGGAATTAAATATAAAACGCACAATGCCGACTAATGTACAAGAAAACCTACTCTTCTTACTGTCTATGCTTTGAACCATTCCTGTGACACTAGTTATAGATTCCGATGCTTCACTTCAGGTTTACTGTTTCCCTCTGACCTTCTTATTGACGATGAAACACAGAAATTGCGTCGGAATTAAATACAAAAGGCACAATGTCGACTTAAGTACGAGAAAACTAACTCTTCTTACTGTCTATGTTTTGAACCATTCCTGTGACACTAGTTATGGATTCCGATGCTTCACTTCAGGTTTACTGAATCCCTCTGACCTTCTTATTGACGATGAAACACAGATATTGCATCGGAATTAAACACAAAACGCACAATGCCGACTTAAGTACAAGAAAATTGACTCTTCTTACTCTCTATGCTTTGAATCATTCCTGTGACACTAGTTATAGTTTCCGATGCTTCACTTCAGGTTTACTGTATCCTTCTGAAGTTCGTATTGACGATGAAACACAGAAATTGCATCGGAATTAAATACAATAGGCACAATGCCAACTTAAGTACAAGAAAACTGACTCTTCTTACTGTGTAAGTTTTGAACCATTCCTGTGACACTAGTTATTGATTCCGATGCTTCACTTCAGGTTTACTGTATCCCTCTGACCCTCTTATTGACGATGAAACAAAGAAATTACATCGGAATTGAATATAAAAGGCACAATGCCGATTTAAGTACAAGAAAACTGACTCTTCTTACTGTCAATGTTTTGAACCATTACTGTGATACTAGTTATGGATTCCGATGCTTCACTTCAGGTTCACTCTATCCCTCTGACCCTCTTGTTGACGATGAAACACAGAAATTGCATCGGAATTAAATACAAAAGGCACAATACCGACTTAAGTACAAGAAAACTGACTCTTCTTACTGTCTATGTTTTGAACCATTCCTGTGACACTAGTTATAGATTCCGATGCTTCACTTCAGGGTTACTGTATCCCTCTGACCTTCTTATTGACGATGAAACACAGAAATTGCATCGGAATTAAATACAAAAGGCACAATGCCGACTTAAGTACAAGAAAACTGACTCTTCTTACTGTCTATGCTTTGAACCATTCCTGTGACACTAGTTATAGTTTCCGATGCTTCACTTCAGGTTCACTGTATCCCTCTGACCTTCTTATTGACGATGAAACACCGAAATTGCATCGGAATTAAATACAAAACGCACAATGCCGACTTAAGTACAATAAAACTCACTCTTCTTACTGTCTATGTTTTGAACCATTCATGTGACACTCGTTATAGATTCCGATGCTTTACTTCAGGTGTACTGTATCCCTCTGACCTTCTTATTGACGATGAAACACAGAAATTGCTTCGGAATTAAATACAAAAGGCACAATGCCGACTAAAGTACAAGATAACTGACTCTTCTTACTGTCAATGTTTTGAGCCATTCCTGTGACACTAGTTATAGATTCCGATGCTTCACTTCAGGTTTACTTCATCCCTCCGACCTTCTTATAGACGATGAAACATAGAAATTGCATCGGAATTAAATAGAAAAGGCACATTGCCGACTTAAGTACAAGAAAACTGACTCTTCTTACTGTCTATGTTTTGAACAATTCCTGTGACACTTGTTATAGATTCCGATGCTTCACTTCAGGTTTACTGTATGCCTCTGACCTTCTTATTGACGACGAAACACGGAAATTGCATCGGAATTAAATACAAAATGCACAATGCCGTCATAGGTACAAGAAAACTGACTCTCCTTACTGTCTATGTTTGAACCATTCCTCTGACACTAGTTATAGATTCTGATGCTTCACCTCAGGTTTACTGTATCACTCTGACCTCCTTATTGACGATGAAACACAGAAATTGCATTGGAATTAAATACAAAAGGCACAATGCCGACCTAAGTACAAGATAACTGACTCTTCTTACTGTCTATGTTTTGACCCATTCATGTGACACTCGTTATAGATTCCGATGCTTTACTTCAGGTTTATTGTATCCCTCTGACCTTCTTACTGACGATGAAACACAGAAATTGCTTCGGAATTAAATACAAAAGGCACAATTCCGACTTCAGTACAAGATAACGGACACTTCTTAATGTCTATGACTTGAACCATTCCTGTGACACTAGTTATAGATTCCGATGCTTCACTTCAGGTTTACTGTTTCCCTCTGACCTTCTTATTGACGATGAAACACAAAAATTGCATCGGAATTAAATATAAAACGCACAATGCCGACTAATGTACAAGAAAACCTACTCTTCTTACTGTCTATGCTTTGAACCATTCCTGTGACACTAGTTATAGATTCCGATGCTTCACTTCAGGTTTACTGTTTCCCTCTGACCTTCTTATTGACGATGAAACACAGAAATTGCGTCGGAATTAAATACAAAAGGCACAATGTCGACTTAAGTACGAGAAAACTAACTCTTCTTACTGTCTATGTTTTGAACCATTCCTGTGACACTAGTTATGGATTCCGATGCTTCACTTCAGGTTTACTGAATCCCTCTGACCTTCTTATTGACGATGAAACACAGATATTGCATCGGAATTAAACACAAAACGCACAATGCCGACTTAAGTACAAGAAAATTGACTCTTCTTACTCTCTATGCTTTGAATCATTCCTGTGACACTAGTTATAGTTTCCGATGCTTCACTTCAGGTTTACTGTATCCTTCTGAAGTTCGTATTGACGATGAAACACAGAAATTGCATCGGAATTAAATACAATAGGCACAATGCCAACTTAAGTACAAGAAAACTGACTCTTCTTACTGTGTAAGTTTTGAACCATTCCTGTGACACTAGTTATTGATTCCGATGCTTCACTTCAGGTTTACTGTATCCCTCTGACCCTCTTATTGACGATGAAACAAAGAAATTACATCGGAATTGAATATAAAAGGCACAATGCCGATTTAAGTACAAGAAAACTGACTCTTCTTACTGTCAATGTTTTGAACCATTACTGTGATACTAGTTATGGATTCCGATGCTTCACTTCAGGTTCACTCTATCCCTCTGACCCTCTTGTTGACGATGAAACACAGAAATTGCATCGGAATTAAATACAAAAGGCACAATTCCGACTTAAGTACAAGAAAACTGACTCTTCTTACTGTCTATGTTTTGAACCATTCCTGTGACACTAGTTATAGATTCCGATGCTTCACTTCAGGGTTACTGTATCCCTCTGACCTTCTTATTGACGATGAAACACAGAAATTGCATCGGAATTAAATACAAAAGGCACAATGCCGACTTAAGTACAAGAAAACTGACTCTTCTTACTGTCTATGCTTTGAACCATTCCTGTGACACTAGTTATAGTTTCCGATGCTTCACTTCAGGTTCACTGTATCCCTCTGACCTTCTTATTGACGATGAAACACCGAAATTGCATCGGAATTAAATACAAAACGCACAATGCCGACTTAAGTACAATAAAACTCACTCTTCTTACTGTCTATGTTTTGAACCATTCATGTGACACTCGTTATAGATTCCGATGCTTTACTTCAGGTGTACTGTATCCCTCTGACCTTCTTATTGACGATGAAACACAGAAATTGCTTCGGAATTAAATACAAAAGGCACAATGCCGACTAAAGTACAAGATAACTGACTCTTCTTACTGTCAATGTTTTGAGCCATTCCTGTGACACTAGTTATAGATTCCGATGCTTCACTTCAGGTTTACTTCATCCCTCCGACCTTCTTATAGACGATGAAACATAGAAATTGCATCGGAATTAAATAGAAAAGGCACATTGCCGACTTAAGTACAAGAAAACTGACTCTTCTTACTCTCTATGTTTTGAACAATTCCTGTGACACTTGTTATAGATTCCGATGCTTCACTTCAGGTTTACTGTATGCCTCTGACCTTCTTATTGACGACGAAACACGGAAATTGCATCGGAATTAAATACAAAATGCACAATGCCGTCATAGGTACAAGAAAACTGACTCTCCTTACTGTCTATGTTTGAACCATTCCTCTGACACTAGTTATAGATTCTGATGCTTCACTTCAGGTTTACTGTATCACTCTGACCTCCTTATTGACGATGAAACACAGAAATTGCATTGGAATTAAATACAAAAGGCACAATGCCGACCTAAGTACAAGATAACTGACTCTTCTTACTGTCTATGTTTTGACCCATTCATGTGACACTCGCTATAGATTCCGATGCTTTACTTCAGGTTTATTGTATCCCTCTGACCTTCTTACTGACGATGAAACACAGAAATTGCTTCGGAATTAAATACAAAAGGCACAATTCCGACTTCAGTACAAGATAACGGACACTTCTTAATGTCTATGACTTGAACCATTCCTGTGACACTAGTTATAGATTCCGATGCTTCACTTCAGGTTTACTGTTTCCCTCTGACCTTCTTATTGACGATGAAACACAAAAATTGCATCGGAATTAAATATAAAACGCACAATGCCGACTAATGTACAAGAAAACCTACTCTTCTTACTGTCTATGCTTTGAACCATTCCTGTGACACTAGTTATAGATTCCGATGCTTCACTTCAGGTTTACTGTTTCCCTCTGACCTTCTTATTGACGATGAAACACAGAAATTGCGTCGGAATTAAATACAAAAGGCACAATGTCGACTTAAGTACGAGAAAACTAACTCTTCTTACTGTCTATGTTTTGAACCATTCCTGTGACACTAGTTATGGATTCCGATGCTTCACTTCAGGTTTACTGAATCCCTCTGACCTTCTTATTGACGATGAAACACAGATATTGCATCGGAATTAAACACAAAACGCACAATGCCGACTTAAGTACAAGAAAATTGACTCTTCTTACTCTCTATGCTTTGAATCATTCCTGTGACACTAGTTATAGTTTCCGATGCTTCACTTCAGGTTTACTGTATCCTTCTGAAGTTCGTATTGACGATGAAACACAGAAATTGCATCGGAATTAAATACAATAGGCACAATGCCAACTTAAGTACAAGAAAACTGACTCTTCTTACTGTGTAAGTTTTGAACCATTCCTGTGACACTAGTTATTGATTCCGATGCTTCACTTCAGGTTTACTGTATCCCTCTGACCCTCTTATTGACGATGAAACAAAGAAATTACATCGGAATTGAATATAAAAGGCACAATGCCGATTTAAGTACAAGAAAACTGACTCTTCTTACTGTCAATGTTTTGAACCATTACTGTGATACTAGTTATGGATTCCGATGCTTCACTTCAGGTTCACTCTATCCCTCTGACCCTCTTGTTGACGATGAAACACAGAAATTGCATCGGAATTAAATACAAAAGGCACAATTCCGACTTAAGTACAAGAAAACTGACTCTTCTTACTGTCTATGTTTTGAACCATTCCTGTGACACTAGTTATAGATTCCGATGCTTCACTTCAGGGTTACTGTATCCCTCTGACCTTCTTATTGACGATGAAACACAGAAATTGCATCGGAATTAAATACAAAAGGCACAATGCCGACTTAAGTACAAGAAAACTGACTCTTCTTACTGTCTATGCTTTGAACCATTCCTGTGACACTAGTTATAGTTTCCGATGCTTCACTTCAGGTTCACTGTATCCCTCTGACCTTCTTATTGACGATGAAACACCGAAATTGCATCGGAATTAAATACAAAACGCACAATGCCGACTTAAGTACAATAAAACTCACTCTTCTTACTGTCTATGTTTTGAACCATTCATGTGACACTCGTTATAGATTCCGATGCTTTACTTCAGGTGTACTGTATCCCTCTGACCTTCTTATTGACGATGAAACACAGAAATTGCTTCGGAATTAAATACAAAAGGCACAATGCCGACTAAAGTACAAGATAACTGACTCTTCTTACTGTCAATGTTTTGAGCCATTCCTGTGACACTAGTTATAGATTCCGATGCTTCACTTCAGGTTTACTTCATCCCTCCGACCTTCTTATAGACGATGAAACATAGAAATTGCATCGGAATTAAATAGAAAAGGCACATTGCCGACTTAAGTACAAGAAAACTGACTCTTCTTACTGTCTATGTTTTGAACAATTCCTGTGACACTTGTTATAGATTCCGATGCTTCACTTCAGGTTTACTGTATGCCTCTGACCTTCTTATTGACGACGAAACACGGAAATTGCATCGGAATTAAATACAAAATGCACAATGCCGTCATAGGTACAAGAAAACTGACTCTCCTTACTGTCTATGTTTGAACCATTCCTCTGACACTAGTTATAGATTCTGATGCTTCACTTCAGGTTTACTGTATCACTCTGACCTCCTTATTGACGATGAAACACAGAAATTGCATTGGAATTAAATACAAAAGGCACAATGCCGACCTAAGTACAAGATAACTGACTCTTCTTACTGTCTATGTTTTGACCCATTCATGTGACACTCGTTATAGATTCCGATGCTTTACTTCAGGTTTATTGTATCCCTCTGACCTTCTTACTGACGATGAAACACAGAAATTGCTTCGGAATTAAATACAAAAGGCACAATTCCGACTTCAGTACAAGATAACGGACACTTCTTAATGTCTATGACTTGAACCATTCCTGTGACACTAGTTATAGATTCCGATGCTTCACTTCAGGTTTACTGTTTCCCTCTGACCTTCTTATTGACGATGAAACACAAAAATTGCATCGGAATTAAATATAAAACGCACAATGCCGACTAATGTACAAGAAAACCTACTCTTCTTACTGTCTATGCTTTGAACCATTCCTGTGACACTAGTTATAGATTCCGATGCTTCACTTCAGGTTTACTGTTTCCCTCTGACCTTCTTATTGACGATGAAACACAGAAATTGCGTCGGAATTAAATACAAAAGGCACAATGTCGACTTAAGTACGAGAAAACTAACTCTTCTTACTGTCTATGTTTTGAACCATTCCTGTGACACTAGTTATGGATTCCGATGCTTCACTTCAGGTTTACTGAATCCCTCTGACCTTCTTATTGACGATGAAACACAGATATTGCATCGGAATTAAACACAAAACGCACAATGCCGACTTAAGTACAAGAAAATTGACTCTTCTTACTCTCTATGCTTTGAATCATTCCTGTGACACTAGTTATAGTTTCCGATGCTTCACTTCAGGTTTACTGTATCCTTCTGAAGTTCGTATTGACGATGAAACAAAGAAATTACATCGGAATTGAATATAAAAGGCACAATGCCGATTTAAGTACAAGAAAACTGACTCTTCTTACTGTCAATGTTTTGAGCCATTCCTGTGACACTAGTTATAGATTCCGATGCTTCACTTCAGGTTTTACTTCATCCCTCCGACCTTCTTATAGACGATGAAACATAGAAATTGCATCGGAATTAAATAGAAAAGGCACATTGCCGACTTAAGTACAAGAAAACTGACTCTTCTTACTGTCTATGTTTTGAACAATTCCTGTGACACTTGTTATAGATTCCGATGCTTCACGTCAGGTTTACTGTATGCCTCTGACCTTCTTATTGACGACGAAACACGGAAATTGCATCGGACTTAAATACAAAATGCACAATGCCGTCCATAGGTACAAGAAAACTGACTCTCCTTACTGTCTATGTTTGAACCATTCCTCTGACACTAGTTATAGATTCTGATGCTTCACTTCAGGTTTACTGTATCACTCTGACCTCCTTATTGACGATGAGAAACACAGAAATTGCATTGGAATTAAATACAAAAGGCCACAATGCCGACCTAAGTACAAGATAACTGACTCTTCTTACTGTCTATGTTTTGACCCATTCATGTGACACTCGTTATAGATTCCGATGCTTTACTTCAGGTTTATTGTATCCCTCTGACCTTCTTACTGACGATGAAACACAGAAATTGCTTCGGACTTAAATATAAAAGGCACAATGCCGACTTAAGTACAATAAAACTCACTCTTCTTACTGTCTATGTTTTGAACCATTCATGTGACACTCGATATAGATTCCGATGCTTTACTTCAGGTTTACTGTATCCCTCTGAGCTTCTTATTGACGATGAAACACAGAAATTGCTTCGGAATTAAATACAAAAGGCACAATGCCGACTTAAGTACAAGATAACTGACTCTTCTCACTGTCAATGTTTTGAACCATTCCTGTGACACTAGTTATAGATTCTGATGCTTCACTTCAGGTTTACTGTATCCCTCTGACCTCCTTATTGACGATGAAACACAGAAATTGCATTGGAATTAAATACAAAAGGCACAATGCCGACCTAAGTACAAGATAACTTACTCTTCTTACTGTCTATGTTTTGAACCATTCATGTGACACTCGTTATAGATTCCGATGCTTTACTTCAGGTTTACTGTATCCCTCTGACCGTCTTACTGACGATGAAACACAGAAATTGCTTCGGACTTAAATACAAAAGGCACAATGCTGACTTAAGTACAATAAAACTCACTCTTCTTACTGTCTATGTTTTGAACCATTCATGTGACACTCGATATAGATTCCGATGCTTTACTTCAGGTTTACTGTATCCCTCTGACCTTCTTATTGACGATGAAACACAGAAATTGCTTCGGAATTAAATACAAAAGGCACAATGCCGACTTAAGTACAAGATAACTGACTCTTCTCACTGTCAATGTTTTGAACCATTCCTGTGACACTAGTTATAGATTCCGATGCTTCACTTCAGGTTTATCCCTCCGACCTTCTTATAGACGATGAAACATAGAAATTGCATCGGAATTAAATAGAAAAGGCACATTGCCGACTTAAGTACAAGATAACTGACACTTCTTACTGTCTATGATTTGAACCATTCCTGTGACACTAGTTATAGATTCCGATGCTTCTCTTCAGGTTTACTGTTTCCCTCTGACCTTCTTATTGACGATGAAACACAAAAATTGCATCGGAATTAAATATAAAAACGCACAATGCCGACTTAAGTACAAGAAAAACTGACTCTTCTTACTGTCTATGCTTTGAACCATTCCCTGTGACACTAGTTATAGATTCCGATGCGTCACTTCAGGTCTACTGTATCCCTCTGACCTTCTTATTGACAATGAAACACAGAAATTGCGTCGGAATTAAATGCAAAAGGCACAATGCCGACTTAAGTACAAGAAAACTGGACTCTTCTTACTGTCTATGTTTTGAACCATTCCTGTGACACTAGATATAGATTCCGATTCTTCACTTCAGGTTTACTGTATCCCTCTGACCTTCTTATTGACGATGAAACACAGATATTGCATCGGAATTAAACACAAAACGCACAATGCCGACTTAAGTACAAGAAAACTGACTCTTCTTACTGTCTATGCTTTGAACTATTCCTGTGACACTAGTTACAGATTCCGATGCTTCACTTCAGGTTTACTGTATTCTTCTGAAGTTCTTATAGACGATGAAACACAGAAATTGCATAGGAATTAAATACAATAGGCACAATGCCGACTTAAGTACAAGAAAACTGACTCTTCTTACTGTGTAAGTTTTGAACCATTCCTGTGACACTAGTTATAAAATCCTATGCTTCACTTCAGGTTTACTGTGTCCCTCTGACCTTCTTATTGACGATGAAACACAGAAATTCACATTGGAATTAAATACAAAAGGCACAATGCCGACTTAAGTACAAGAAAAACTGACTCTTCTTACTGTCTATGTTTGAAATATTCCTGTGACACTAGTTATAGATTCCGATGCTTCACTTCAGGGTTACTGCATCCCTCTGACCTTCTTACTGACGATGAAACACAGAAATTCCTTCGGTATTAAATACAAAAGGCACAATGCCGACTTAAGTACAAGATAACTGACACTTCTTACTGTCTGTGATTTGAACCATTTCTGTGACACTAGTTATAGATTCCGATGCTTCACTTCAGGTTTACTGTGTCCCACTGAACTTCTTATTGACGATGAAACACAAAAATTGCATCAGAATTAAATATAAAACGCACAATGCCGACTTAAGTACAAGAAAACTGACTCTTCTTACTGTCTATGCTTTGAACTATTCCTGTGACACTAGTTACAGATTCCGATGCTTCACTTCATGTTTACTGTATCCCACTGACCTTCTTACTGACGATGAAACACTGATATTGCATCGTAATTAAACACAAAACGCACAATGCCGACTAAAGTACAAGAAAATTGACTCTTCTTACTCTCTATGCTTTTAATCATTCCTGTGACACTAGTTATAGTTTCCGATGCTTCACGTCAGGTTTACTGTATCCTTCTGAAGTTCATATTGACGATGAAACACAGAAATTGCATCGGAATTAAAAACAATAGGGCACAATGCCGACTTAAGTACAAGAAAACTGACTCTTCTCACTGTCTATGCTTTGAACCATTCCTGTGACACTAGTTATAGATTCCGATGCTTCACTTCAGGTTTACTGTATCCCTCCGACCTTCTTATTGACAATGAAACACAGAAATTGCGTCGGAATTAAATGCAAAAGGCACAATGCCGACTTAAGTACAAGAAAACTGACTCTTCTTACTGTCTATGTTTTGAAACATTCCTGTGGCACTAGTTATAGATTCCGATGGTTCACTTCAGGTTTACTGTATCCCTCTGACCTTCTTATTGATGATGAAACACTGAAATTGCATCGGAATTAAATACAAAATGCACAATGCCGACTTAAGTGCAAGAAAACTGACTCTTCTTACTGTCTATGTTTTGAACCATACCTGTGACACTTGTTATAGATTCCGAAGCTTCACTTCAGGTTTACTGTATGCCTCTGACCTTCTCATTGACGATGAAACACAGAAATTGCATCGGAATTAAATACAAACGTCACAATGCCGACTTAAGTAAAAGAAAACTGACTCTTCTTACTGTCTATGTTTGAAACTATTCCTGTGGCACTAGTTTATAGTTACTGATGCTTCACTTCAGGTTTACTGTATCCCTCTGACCTCCTTATTGACGATGAAACACAGATATTGCATCGGAATTACATACAAAACGCACAATGCCGACCTAAGTAGAAGAAAACTGACGCTTCTTACTGTCTATGTTTTGAACCATTCATGTGACACTCGTTATAGATTCCGATGCTTTACTTCAGGTTTACTGTATCCCTCTGACCTTCTCACTGACGATGAAAACACAGAAATTGCTTCGGAATTAAATACAAAATGCTCAATGCCGACTTCAGTACAAGATAACGGACACTTCTTAATGTCTATGACTTGAACCATTCCTGTGACACTAGTTATAGATTCCGATGCTTCACGTCAGGTTTACTGTTTCCCTCTGACCTTCTTATTGACGATGAAACACAAAAATTGCATCGGAATTAAATATAAAACGCACAATGCCGACTAATGTACAAGAAAACCTACTCTTCTTACTGTCTATGCTTTGAACCATTCCTGTGACACTAGTTATAGATTCCGATGCTTCACTTCAGTTTTACTGTTTCCCTCTGACCTTCTTATTGACGATGAAACACAGAAATTGCGTCGGAATTAAATACAAAAGGCACAATGTCGACTTAAGTACAAGAAAACTGACTCTTCTTACTGTCTATGTTTTGAACCATTCCTGTGACACTAGTTATGGATTCCGATGCTTCACTTCAGGTTTACTGAATCCCTCTGACCTTCTTATTGACGATGAAACACAGATATTGCATCGGAATTAAACACAAAACGCACAATGCCGACTTAAGTACAAGAAAATTGACTCTTCTTACTCTCTATGCTTTGAATCATTCCTGTGACACTAGTTATAGTTTCCGATGCTTCACTTCAGGTTTACTGTATCCTTCTGAAGTTCGTATTGACGATGAAACACAGAAATTGCATCGGAATTAAATACAATAGGCACAATGCCGACTTAAGTACAAGAAAACTGACTCTTCTTACTGTGTAAGTTTTGAACCATTCCTGTGACACTAGTTATTGATTCCGATGCTTTCACTTCAGGTTTACTGTATCCCTCTGACCCTCTTATTGACGATGAAACAAAGAAATTACATCGGAATTGAATATAAAAGGCACAATGCCGATTTTAAGTACAAGAAAACTGACTCTTCTTACTGTCAATGTTTTGAACCATTACTGTGATACTAGTTATGGATTCCGATGCTTCACTTCAGGTTCACTGTATCCCTCTGACCCCTCTTTTTGACGATGAAACACAGAAATTGCGTCGGAATTAAATAGAAAAGGCACAATGCCGACTTAAGTACAAGAAAACTGACTCTTCTTACTGTCTATGTTTTTGAACCATTCCTGAGGCACTAGTTATAGATTCCGATGGTTCACTTCAGGTTTTACTGTATCCCTCTGACCTTCTTATTGATGATGAAACACTGAAATTGCATCGGAATTAAATACAAAATGCACAATGCCGACTTAAGTACAAGAAAACTGACTCTTCTTACTGTCTATGTTTTGAACCATACCTGTGACACTTGTTATAGATTTCCGAAGCTTCACTTCAGGTTTACTGTATGCCTCTGTCCTTCTTATTGACGATGAAACACAGAAATTGCTACGGAATTAAATACAAACGTCACAATGCCGACTTAAGTAAAAGAAAACTGACTCTTCTTACTGTCTATGTTTGAACTATTCCTGTGGCACTAGTTATAGTTACTGATGCTTCACTTCAGGTTTACTGTATCCCTCTGACCTCCTTATTGACGATTGAAAGACAGAAATTGCATCGGAATTACATACAAAACGCATAATGCCGACCTAAGTAGAAGAAAAACTGACGCTTCTTACTGTCTATGTTTTGAACCATTCATGTGACACTCGTTATAGATTCCGATGCTTTACTTCAGGTTTACTGTATCCCTCTGACCTTCTTACTGACGATGAAACACAGAAATTGCTTCGGAATTAAATACAAAAGGCACAATTCCGACTTCAGTACAAGATAACGGACACTTCTTAATGTCTATGACTTGAACCATTCCTGTGACACTAGTTATAGATTCCGATGCTTCACTTCAGGTTTACTGTTTCCCTCTGACCTTCTTATTGACGATGAAACACAAAAATTGCATCGGAATTAAATATAAAACGCACAATGCCGACTAATGTACAAGAAAACCTACTCTTCTTACTGTCTATGCTTTGAACCATTCCTGTGACACTAGTTATAGATTCCGATGCTTCACTTCAGGTTTACTGTTTCCCTCTGACCTTCTTATTGACGATGAATCACAGAAATTGCGTCGGAATTAAATACAAAAGGCACAATGTCGACTTAAGTACAAGAAAACTGACTCTTCTTACTGTCTATGTTTTGAACCATTCCTGTGACACTAGTTATGGATTCCGATGCTTCACTTCAGGTTTACTGAATCCCTCTGACCTTCTTATTGACGATGAAACACAGATATTGAATCGGAATTAAACACAAAACGCACAATGCCGACTTAAGTACAAGAAAATTGACTCTTCTTACTCTCTATGCTTTGAATCATTCCTGTGACACTAGTTATAGTTTTCCGATGCTTCACTTCAGGTTTACTGTATCCTTCTGAAGTTCGTATTGACGATGAAACACAGAAATTGCATCGGAATTAAATACAATAGGGCACAATGCCGACTTAAGTACAAGAAAACTGACTCTTCTTACTGTGTAAGTTTTGAACCATTCCTGAGACACTAGTTATTGATTCCGATGCTTCACTTCAGGTTTACTGTATCCCTCTGACCCTCTTATTGACGATGAAACAAAGAAATTACATCGGAATTGAATATAAAAGGCACAATGCCGATTTAAGTACAAGAAAACTGACTCTTCTTACTGTCAATGTTTTTGAACCATTACTGTGATACTAGTTATGGATTCCGATGCTTCACTTCAGGTTCACTGTATCCCTCTGACCCTCTTTTTGACGATGAAACACAGAAATTGCGTCGGAATTAAATAGAAAAGGCACAATGCCGACTTAAGTACAAGAAAAACTGACTCTTCTTACTGTCTATGTTTTGAACCATTCCTGAGGCACTAGTTATAGATTCCGATGGTTCACTTCAGGTTTACTGTATCCCTCTGACCTTCTTATTGATGATGAAACACTGAAATTGCATCGGAATTAAATACAAAATGCACAATGCCGACTTAAGTACAAGAAAACTGACTCTTCTTACTGTCTATGTTTTGAACCATACCTGTGACACTTGTTATAGATTCCGAAGCTTCACTTCAGGTTTACTGTATGCCTCTGTCCTTCTTATTGACGATGAAACACAGAAATTGCTTCGGAATTAAATACAAACGTCACAATGCCGACTTAAGTAAAAGAAAACTGACTCTTCTTACTGTCTATGTTTGAACTATTCCTGTGGCACTAGTTATAGTTACTGATGCTTCACTTCAGGTTTACTGTATCCCTCTGACCTCCTTATTGACGATTGAAAGACAGAAATTGCATCGGAATTACATACAAAACGCATAATGCCGACCTAAGTAGAAGAAAACTGACGCTTCTTACTGTCTATGTTTTGAACCATTCATGTGACACTCGTTATAGATTCCGATGCTTTACTTCAGGTTTACTGTATCCCTCTGACCTTCTTACTGACGATGAAACACAGAAATTGCTTCGGAATTAAATACAAAAGGCACAATTCCGACTTCAGTACAAGATAACGGACACTTCTTAATGTCTATGACTTGAACCATTCCTGTGACACTAGTTATAGATTCCGATGCTTCACTTCAGGTTTACTGTTTCCCTCTGACCTTCTTATTGACGATGAAACACAAAAATTGCATCGGAATTAAATATAAAACGCACAATGCCGACTGATGTACAAGAAAACCTACTCTTCTTACTGTCTATGCTTTGAACCATTCCTGTGACACTAGTTATAGATTCCGATGCTTCACTTCAGGTTTACTGTTTCCCTCTGACCTTCTTATTGACGATGAAACACAGAAATTGCGTCGGAATTAAATACAAAAGGCACAATGTCGACTTAAGTACGAGAAAACTAACTCTTCTTACTGTCTATGTTTTGAACCATTCCTGTGACACTAGTTATGGATTCCGATGCTTTCACTTCAGGTTTACTGAATCCCTCTGACCTTCTTATTGACGATGAAACACAGATATTGCATCGGAATTAAACACAAAACGCACAATGCCGACTTAAGTACAAGAAAATTGACTCTTCTTACTCTCTATGCTTTGAATCATTCCTGTGACACTAGTTATAGTTTCCGATGCTTCACTTAAGGTTTACTGTATCCTTCTGAAGTTCGTATTGACGATGAAACACAGAAATTGCATCGGAATTAAATACAATAGGCACAATGCCAACTTAAGTACAAGAAAACTGACTCTTCTTACTGTGTAAGTTTTGAACCATTCCTGTGACACTAGTTATTGATTCCGATGCTTCACTTCAGGTTTACTGTATCCCTCTGACCCTCTTATTGACGATGAAACAAAGAAATTACATCGGAATTGAATATAAAAGGCACAATGCCGATTTAAGTACAAGAAAACTGACTCTTCTTACTGTCAATGTTTTGAACCATTACTGTGATACTAGTTATGGATTCCGATGCTTCACTTCAGGTTCACTCTATCCCTCTGACCCTCTTGTTGACGATGAAACACAGAAATTGCATCGGAATTAAATACAAAAGGCACAATTCCGACTTAAGTACAAGAAAACTGACTCTTCTTACTGTCTATGTTTTGAACCATTCCTGTGACACTAGTTATAGATTCCGATGCTTCACTTCAGGGTTACTGTATCCCTCTGACCTTCTTATTGACGATGAAACACAGAAATTGCATCGGAATTAAATACAAAAGGCACAATGCCGACTTAAGTACAAGAAAACTGACTCTTCTTACTGTCCTATGCTTTGAACCATTCCTGTGACACTAGTTATAGTTTCCGATGCTTCACTTCAGGTTCACTGTATCCCTCTGACCTTCTTATTGACGATGAAACACCGAAATTGCATCGGAATTAAATACAAAACGCACAATGCCGACTTAAGTACAATAAAACTCACTCTTCTTACTGTCTATGTTTTTGAACCATTCATGTGACACTTGTTATAGATTCCGATGCTTTACTTCAGGTGTACTGAATCCCTCTGACCTTCTTATTGACGATGAAACACAGAAATTGCTTCGGAATTAAATACAAAAGGCACAATGCCGACTAAAGTACAAGATAACTGACTCTTCTTACTGTCAATGTTTTGAGCCATTCCTGTGACACTAGTTATAGATTCCGATGCTTCACTTCAGGTTTACTTCATCCCTCCGACCTTCTTATAGACGATGAAACATAGAAATTGCATCGGAATTAAATAGAAAAGGCACATTGCCGACTTAAGTACAAGAAAACTGACTCTTCTTACTGTCTATGTTTTGAACAATTCCTGTGACACTTGTTATAGATTCCGATGCTTCACTTCAGGTTTACTGTATGCCTCTGACCATCTTATTGACGACGAAACACGGAAATTGCATCGGAATTAAATACAAAATGCACAATGCCGTCATAGGTACAAGAAAACTGGACTCTCCTTACTGTCTATGTTTGAACCATTCCTCTGACACTAGTTATAGATTCTGATGCTTCACTTCAGGTTTACTGTATCACTCTGACCTCCTTATTGACGATGAAACACAGAAATTGCATTGGAATTAAATACAAAAGGCACAATGCCGACCTAAGTACAAGATAACTGACTCTTCTTACTGTCTATGTTTTG